>NW_022106471.1:16320934-16322002 GCF_000313985.2 Echinops telfairi
GGTATACAAAGGCTTACAAGTACTTGAACATGTTCAACACATTCTTAGTCATCAGGGAAATGTGTTGTTTTGATACCACTTTGCACTCACTAAGAGAATAAGAAGAACAACAAAAACCTACTGCTGTCAGGGTGGTTCCACCTCCTAATGGCCCACAGGTCAGAGTAGACCCCATCATCTTTTGTGGGCGGATCCCCAGATCCTTCTGCAGAGCTGCTGATGGGCGTGAGCCACCAATAATGCTCGCAGTCTAGCGCCTGACCACTTTGCCACAGGTCTCCTGTCATGCTACCTAGGGAGGCTATCATAAATGCATGAAACTTTCCCGATCCTGGGTGGTTTCTAGAGAAGTATCGCATCACTCCTTTATAGACATTTCAGATTTTTCAGAGCTCTGGTAGCTTGTGTGGAATCACTTGATCTTAGACAATGGGCCCACTCTGCAGTTCCTATAGGAAGGCACTTACTGCTGAGGAAAGATGACAAAGACGCTGGGAAGACGAGGGGAGGAGGGGAGGGGGTGGGGGATGGAAGAGCTGCTGCCCAGACATGAAACAGCTGCTGCTAGTACAGAAACTGCCTCCAGACACTTCCACCATTGGTCTTCGACCCGAAGATGGCTTTTCTCCTGCCAGCAACTCCCACATTTCACTGAAGACCAGGTGGTATACAGACTGCCAACCCCTGCAGTATAGAGTGCAGAAGCAGAAGTGTGGATCAACCAGGGGGATGCTACATACGTTTTAAAGAATCGCACTTGATCCTAGATTGTTTCCTGAATGGCTCAGCCGCTTAGATAACAGTAAGTACTCTCTTTTTGACAGTTTCAGGAAATCTCACTGTACTGTACTGTATATGCTATGCACTGAAGATGCAAAAAATATATAATTATCTTTCCTTCAAGAAAATCACAAGCTTGTGGTGTTATGTATGAATAATTACAACAGAATAATATCACAATAAAAATAAGCACCTTATTTAAAAAGGATTTGAGGAGGCTTGTTAAAATTCATGGAGGAGAATTCTATTTCTTGTTATGGTGGGTTATCTAATTTGGGTAATAACCTA
>NW_022106471.1:16346805-16353106 GCF_000313985.2 Echinops telfairi
GGTTGTCCCTTCATTTACTAAGCATGGTGTCCACCTAGGGACTGGTCTTTCCTGATAAATATGCCCAGAATATGAAGTCTCCTTGTGCTGTCTTCCAAGGGCCTCCAAGCTGTACTGATTCCGAGCTAAATGGTTCGTTCTCCCCGGCAGGCTGAGCATTTTTCACATTCTTCACCAACTCCGGAACTCCATTGCATCCATTCTCCTGCAATCTCCCTATGCAACGTCCAGCTGGGATGCGCACACAAGGCTTTTTTTTTGAAGCCTACCCCCAAGGAGCTCACAGCCTGGGGCCATGCTGCGCATGTGTGTGTGTGTGTGTGGGGGGCACACAAGGCTTTTAAAGACCCCACACCTGGGTCGGGTGCACCTTAATCTTCCAAGAGACATCTTTACCCTTCAGCACTTTAAAGAGGTCTCATAAAGCAGATTTGCCCTGTGTAATGCAGCTCTTGATTTCTTGACTGCTGCTTCCAAGAGTGTAGACTAGACTACGGATTCAAAGAAAATCAAATCTTTGACAGCTTCCGTCTTTTCTTGGTTTCAACCTACTAAGCCAATGAACAATCATTATGTTGGTTTTGGCTTAGCAGGTGAACCTGCGTGTTCTGCCCTTCCTCCTGTTCTTGGGGATGCACTGTCCATGCTCGGAGCTGCAGCCGATTCCCACAGCTGTACCCTGGGTCCATCCCTCACCTACTCACCTCCCTCCAGCAGTCATTCTCTCTCCTGCACCCTCAGCATTTCCTCATCCCTACGAAACTATTCCCATCCTAGAGAGTTCTGGAAAAGCCCCCACATGGGAAAAAGTCTGATTCAGTGCATCTATGTCTCTTCCAAGGGATCACTTGTCACCTCCCCTCTAAAAGAAAATGCCCCTGAAGAGTTGTGTGCACCCGCTATGTCTCCTGAACCCATGTGCGGCTTTTGTCACAGTCCTAGACTCCAACCAAGTACAGAGATCT
This sequence comes from Echinops telfairi, assembly GCF_000313985.2. Lineage (NCBI taxonomy): Eukaryota > Metazoa > Chordata > Mammalia > Afrosoricida > Tenrecidae > Echinops > Echinops telfairi. The sequence goes on from NW_022106471.1 coordinate 16,347,771, forward strand.
GCCAGGCAGGACAGACCTGCCCATGGATTCGTGAGGTTTCCTCGCATGGGAAATACCTGCGTCCTTGGCTGCATGCGAGAAAGAATCCACCCCCAAGCCTGGTTTGTGATCCAAGGGGATTTCTTACAAAGGATAGAAGCTGTTTCAGGCATTACAGTAAACTGAACACAAGCCAGAGAGAGAGCTCGGCACAGATGAGAGCAGCTGGGAGAGAGACTGGTCTCAAAGTTTCTGGCTTTCAGCCCCTCCCCTTCCCCGCCTACCCCTACCCCTTCCCCCACCATTGGGAGGTGTGTCGAAGGTACTGGTCTATCCCATTGGCTGAATGATGCTCACCTTGATGGGACCAATCCAGGTGTACCGCCCACCTAGGTAGACCACCCCTTCTTGTCTCTGGTCTCGAATCTCTGAGCATGCCCCATTGCACACCTGGTCCCTGTTGTAACTACCTAACAGATTTCTTAGACTATTATTGGAATCAGCTGGACTGCAGTGGGATTCCTTATGGGAGCAGATCGCCAGGTCTGTTCTCCTACAAAGCCTCTGCCAGCTGTATGGTTAGTATCTGAGAGCTTTCCCTGCCATAACACCTTGACTAACCACCCACCCCACAAAGGCAAGGTCACCGATGATCTCATGCGGCCATAGCCAGAGGTCAAGCCTCAGCCCTCACCCTGGGGTCGATGCAGTTGGTTGTGCGTCCTTGAAAGAGGGCCTTTATTCAGATCCCTTAATTGAACAAGCCTTTCCTGAACATTCGGCTGAAATATCCAGTCCCATGGCCCCTTTCACCCCTCTGCTCTCTAGTATTGATTACTATTTGACGTATTTTATATTTATTTGTTTGACTGGTTCTTACTTATTTAACCCACATTGGAACAACACCCCCATACCCCCACCCCAACCAGCCCACCCGGACTCCTAGCGACCCCAGAGGACAGGGTGGAACAGCCCCTGTGGGTTTCCGAAACCAACTTTTTATGGGAGTAGAAAGCCTCATCTTTTTTCACCATTTGAACAAAGCAACTGTTAAAAGAAATCTTAGGGACAATTAGGTAAATGTGCATGTCGTGGTGGAGTATAATTCCTTATACGGCTCTTTTACCTCTGTCTTTCTAACTCCCGCCAAATGACTGGGTGGGACTACAAAAATAGGTGTATAACACTAATACTAGGGACAGATCAGTTTTAGTTACCACCCCCCTGGACAAAAGTTGGCTCCCTAGACAAAGCAGGAGCAGAGAATTCCCAGGACCACCGGAAGTGGAGCGCATCTGACATCTGTGTGAAGGTACCAGAGGCCAAGGCCAAGAGAGCGTTAGAGCAGGGCCCAGAATGAGGCTGGGAGGCTGAGCCGCAGACTGGCCTCCTGACCAGATGAGGCTGAGGCCAGGGACCACGTGGCTGAGAGGCTGAGGAAGAGAGACCTGGCTGCTTGCTAAGGAGAAGTGTGACCTTGGATCAGTGCCCGGAACCGTAATGTTCTCTGCTCTGGCTTGCGGTGACCTGTCAATGCCCCGCAGAAAGCCCCATAATTGTGAGCATTGTCTGAGGGCTGTGTGATCACAGAATTAGGCACCATCAAACACAGCGTAGTAGCAGAGTGCCCGGGAGAAAGCACTGCTGTCAGAATAGGTAATGGAGGGTGGAGGATGTCTGACCTCTGCCTTGTGACAGTAGGGAAGTCAAAGAAGGTCACACCTGAGCCCTCAGCCTGCTCTTGCAAGTACGGACTGGATGTGCGGTTGCATCAAAATTGATTTTCATCCTGTGCTTGTGTGGCGAGGACATCTCGTCAGTTAGCGTGCATAGCGCAGGTTTGATGGGTGAGCTGACACGAAGTCTGAAATGTGTCTAACTTATGAATGAGTCCCAGGTATTTGGCTTGAGAAGCTGGGAGGATGGAGTTATAAAGACTGTGGGAGGAGCTGGGATGCAGATGAATGGAAGGGGGAGGTCAGCAGAAGCTTGTGAGCATGGTAAACGTGAGCTATGTACAAACGAGCAAGCTTTTGGCGAAGCCAGGCTGAAGTGCAAGGAAGGGGATGCGGCATCTCTCCCACTGAGAGTCGGGAGACTGAATGAGAGGCTTGCTCATGCTGACTTTGGACACATCATCGGTAAAGACCTGTATGATCAGGAAAGATCATACTTGACCAACAATGGGCTCAAACAGGTAAACAAAAAGCAACCCATGGGTGTATGGCACGGCCGGAACACGCCATTCTCATATATCAGGTCACCTTAAGTTGGTGCCAAAGAACCCTGGTGGCATTGCTGGCTAAGCATCGGACGGGCAAACATGAGGTTGGTGCCTCAACCCCATATACTGCTCCTCAGGGGAAAGGTGGGGCTAGCTGCTCCCGTAAAGACTTGGGACCCCCCACAGGGCCACTGAGAGCAAGAATAGACCCAATGGCAGTGGGTTTAGGGTGGTTGGGGGTTAAATTGGAGCCCAATCCATAGCAGGTAAGAGCCACCAGCTATTTTAATGTTTTTTTTTAAATCCTTTTTGTTTTTAAACTGTTCTTCCTTGGTCTTGAGAAATTAAAATCTTGATCTGTGATGTTAAAGGGGGGAAAACACAGAAGCTCCTTCCAATCAAAGATGTGTTAGTCTGGATTGACTAGAGAAACAAATCCAGGGAGACGCTCCTGTGTGTGTTACAGAGAACTTTGTATACAATAGCAATTGTATATTGAGAAACATCCCAGCCAAGTCCAGATCAAGTCTATAAGTCCAATATTAACCCATATGTCTAATACTATTTTCCATTAATTACTCTTCAGTCTCACAGAGCCATGCAATAATGTCAAATGCAGGAAGATCACAGGCAGTGGGTGGAAAGTCTTGTGGATCCAGTGGCAGTGGAAGCATCTCAGCACTGGCCTGGGTCTCCATGTGTCTCCCTCAGCTCCAGGGCTCTGGCACCATCATTGTGTCTGTGTGGCTTGTCAACAAGAATGTCTCACAGGGAGGTGTCTGTCCTCCCGAGGTTATTTTTATCTGTGTGGTACCTCCAAATGCAGCCATCAAGCTGTGACCAGATTGACAGGCTAGACTCTACCCCTTCGCAAGTTGACACCAGATTCTGTAACTCCCACAAAGGGGAATCACCTTCTGTCCCCTCTTCCTACCCCCAGCTAACACAGGGACTTGACAGGGCAGGGCAGGGCCTGCAGATGCATACTCCGGACTGGGAAGAAATAAGTGGTTGGGGACGTGTTTGCTGGGCTCACAGCCTTAAATCCTCGTCCCCTTGTCCCCAAGCAGAATGCAATGAGCTCATTTCCATCTAGGAAGGGAACGGAGGACAGCAGCACCATCTTTGAGTTATTTGCATATAGAACTCCACGTTGTGACTAATTTTGAACACCACCCTGGCATTCTTCTGTCAAATGGTTTGATTGTGGATCATATTTCTTCACTGACAGCTGGTATATTCTAAATCAATTAATCAACATGCATTTATCAGACACCTGCTGTGTGATCAGCGTCATTCTTAGAGAATTCAGACTGATTAAATTCTCTGTCAAACGATTAGGAGGCGCTATCTTATTTAGACTCTTCCCCACCCCCATCTCACAGAAAGGCATTCCAAAATCAAATAGCTGCCTTTTTTGTGTGTGTGTGTGTGTGTGTGTATCGATTTGCTGTTTTGAATTATCTACACTCTCCTCCATTCTGTTGAGAGTTGATAACACCAGGGACAATTAGGAATTTTCTTCTTTTTTTTTTTTTCAATTAGGAATTTTCTAAGGTAGTGAAAGCAGTTTTGCATAAATGTATGCATTTCTCCATAATTATGTTCGCTTACGACTCCTTTTAAAGAAGGCTAGTAGGGTTCTTGTTAGTTTTGACTGATGTCTGTATAAATCACAGGAGCCAGCTAAGCGGCTGAAAGGGGGACGTCGATTGGAAGAGTCCCCGGCTCCCTTTTCAAGCCACCACTTAGGTCTCAGGAAGGAAGCTCTTGGGACCCGACAGCAGCTGCTCACAAACCTCCCCTTTGGAATTCTGCCACGAACACTACTCCACGCCACACTTCTCCAGGTCTTTGTGTATCTGAGTTCAAAATTCAAATTCCGGGGGGCGGGGTTGGGGTGGGGGGGTTGGGCAGAGACGGAGACGGACTGGCTCAGCTGTGGGCAGAAGGCTGCCAGTTGCCGTGTCTACACAGAACATGAAGATCTCACGTTTAACTGTAGCTAGTATGCCTGAGGAACTACAAGATCCATGTCTTAATTTACATGGAAAATACAGGAAATATAAAGTATACCATCCCATGATTGGGGGCTGTGGGAAGCCATTGGATTGCTAACTGCCAGCTCCGTGATGCACCAGCAGCTGCTTCGGGGGAGAAAGGCGAGCCTGTGGGCACCTGTCAAGAAGGGCCTGCGTGGGCGCCCTGCTGTGTCGCTGTGGACAGGAGCAGGCTCCCTGGCAGTGCTTTGAGAGGCATCGTGGTGGTAGCTGAGATGGTGAGGTTTTGTGTCAACTCGGCGGTGTAGTACCCACTGGGCCGCCCGAGCACGACGTAACCACAGTCGGTCTGTCCGCGCGCGACGCCTCTGTCACGGGCATGCCACAGCTCTACCCGGCCTTACGTGTCCGAGGATGTTTGGGGGGAGCTTGCTTGCTTGTCGCATGCATACTCACGCACTTGTGTCATATTGCCTGCCAGTCCTGTGAGTCATGGCGACCTGCCATATGATCTGGCAAGCAGGTGCATCTGCCTCTGAGCCGCCCGCTGTGGCCTCTTGCCATCGGCCCTCACAGCTCTGCCAGTGGGCAGCCGCCAGCTCCACGTCTGATCCACACGCCGCGACCTCCGTGACCTTGGCCTAGCTTCTACAGCTGTGTGATCCGTTGTCTTTGGAGGAATTCATATAAACGTGTCTGTCACTGCTTTGGCTGCTTGGGGGAACCCAGCCTAAGCCCTGAATTGCTTAAACTTACTGTTGGAATTGAGACAGGCTGCAAGTGTAAACTACTTTTTGAACTTTGAAGTTTTCGTGTAGAAAAACAAAATGAAGAATGGAAATATCTCATGGATCATTTATATCAAGTATGTTGAAATGATAGTATTTTGGCTATGTTAGATTAAATACAACTAAAATTAGCTTCACCTGCTCAATTTACTTTCTAAACTAGGCCTGTGAGAAAAGTTAAAGGTAAAGGAGCCATGGTGGTGTCATGGTTACAAGTTGGGCTGAGACCCACAAGGTCAGCCCAGTTCCAAACCACCAGCCAATCCGAGGGCCCTTCTACCCTGCCCTATGGGGTCACTCTGAGTCACCATGGGTTCAATGGCAGTGAGTTCGACAGGTGCCTCA
>NW_022106471.1:16353436-16362373 GCF_000313985.2 Echinops telfairi
GGGATAACAGTTGTATGAGCCCCTAATAAAATGTTAAAAAAGAGGAAAAAAGAAAGAAAAAAAAGTTCTGAGTGCAACAAATTCTCTCCAAGAGGTCAACAATACAGCACAAAATGACAAACACAGAATTTCTTAGAGCAACATAATATACTCGGTCTATTTTTTTTCTAGACACTGTAGAAGTCAGTCCTGACTTCTGGGGACCCCACATGCTGCCGAGTGGAGCCGTGGCACACAGGGTTGTCAGGGTTGACCTTTTGTAAGCAAATAGTCAAGGCCACCCTGGGTATTCCAGATGAATGTGAGCTACCCGTTAGGGTTAGCAGTCAATCCCCTAACCATTTGTGCCACCCAAGGACGCTGCTTAATTGATAGTGAGATGCATCTCCTCAGCATTACTCAACTATTTTGTTGTAATATTCCATACATCATTAAGGAATTGTCTCAGATCTTAATGTTGGATTCTATAAACACAGCTACACCTCAATTACTGACAGTTTCTTTAGTCAACATTTCCCACGTAGGATAATTTTAAAAATCTATCTGACTGCTTTGCACATTAATGACATATATCTGGCAGTAAGCAACATTGAGGCACATGGTGAGAGTAATGCTGGCTATTTAATTAAGATTCTGGGTCAATTTGCATGGGCTATGATTCTCAGTGGCTTGGGAGTTACATAAGAATGCAATTTGGCAGACTATAATTGTGAAGTTCTGTAATGATGTAGTCATCCTCCATTTTGTGATCTGATGAGGCAATTTCCACTCTGATACAATGCTGATTTTCACATAAGAATCTGGCCATTGGAATCTAATCTTGTTGATAAGTGAAGAGTGGGTGTACTTATCCAAACGACATTTATTGACAAAGCCCCTGTCCCTTTGGAGTTTAAATCCTACCATGGCGGAGAAACAATAAATAGATAGAAATGCACTGCCGAGAATCAATAGATGCTCTGGAAAAGAGGAGGCGATGACAAAGATGGTCTTTGGTAGGATGGCTGGGGACATCCTCACCGATGGAGAGTCATGAAGGGCAGGGGGAAGCCCTCCAGGCAGAAGGAATGGTAAGGTCAACAGCCAAGATGAAATTAATTTAACAAATTTGAGCGCAACTGGAGGCTTCTGTGGCTAATCCACAGAGACAAAATGGGAAGGAAAGAAGACGAAATTAGCACAGGAAGCCTGGAGCCCGATCATTAGCGTCTCAAGACGAGGTCAGTGTGAGCAGAAGCAATTACTGTGTTGAGAGCAGAAAGTAACAGGATGCGTTTATATTTTCTTTTGATCCACAAATCATACCATTAAGTCTGAAATGTTATGACGCAAGTTTTCCTATTTTTGTGTGGTTTTATGAAAAAATTATGAACCCATACTTTAATTTTCCTTCTGTATTTAATTTATGAAAAACTTGAATGCTTCTGACCCAAAGCTACTTAACCTCTTAAATTAATTTAAATCTGGAAAAAGTGCTATTCTCTTTGCTTTAATAAAATGCTTATGTGGTTCAATTATAAAACCAGACAGTCTACAGGCACACTGAAAGTGCCTGATTTGGATTACACATCAGAATGATTTACTTTAAGGAGTTGATCATGCCCTCAATAGAAGTCTTTGTAATGAGTAAGATCCTTTCAAAAATTTTTGAATGGAAAACTTAGAAAAATAATTCCCTCAGCCGCATAACACACAAGCAGACACTCACAGAAGCTAAATATGAACATAAAGCTACTCATGGCCTTGAGCAACCTCCACCAAGTTTCCAATGCTGTAAATCTTTATGGGAGTAGAAAGCTGTGGGTTTGAACCGCTGATCTTGTAGTTAGCAACCCAACCCTTATATAACAGGGCCTCGAGGGCTCCAAATATAAATATATAAAATAGCTACAAATTACACACGATTAGCTACAATTTTAAGCACTTATGCTATGTCATTTATCTGTGACCATTACTTATCTTTGAAAATACAAAGTTGAATAAGATGCTGTCCCTAAAAGAGATGGTAATGTGCTAAAACTATCTTAGGAGAATATAAACTTGGTTGGATTTATTGGAAGCATAAAAACTCAAGAGTAAGTTTTGCCTTGGCGGAGGGAGTAGGAGCAATCAGAAGGCTCCCAGGGAATGTTCCATTTGAAATGACGTCATGGAATAATTGCTGTTGTTAGGTGCCATGGAATGGGTTCAAACTCAATGCGACCCTTTGTACAACAGAACAAAACAGGGCCTGGTCCTGCGCCATCCCCAGTTATTGTTGAGTGAAAGTCCATTTTTACAGCCCCTGTGTCAATCCATCTTGTCATCTTGGCCTTCCAGGACCCAGGGCAAACGGGCCTACAATATAAAGTCACCAATCAACTATTCAGTATATCAAATATGAACAAGTAATTAGAACGCAACAAGTGCCATGCAAATTTCCAGTTTTTCTTCCATTTTTTACTAACTAGATAGATTGTTAAATTTATTATTCCTCCATAAAACAAATTTCCAAATGAAAACGTAAATACAAATAAATGTATTCATTTGCCTTTTTAACTTACATTCTAATGCCATCCGAATATTTTATGTTTTTTTTGGACATTTCTTCTTTGTCTGAAAATGTGTCCATTTAAAATTATAAAGTACTGTTTACTTTCCCCAATCACTCCCGGGGTTACTCTTAGGGAGAGCTTTCTTTCCTAGACAGCTTTTGAGTTTTGTTGGCAAGTGTCTTTCCCCTAGAGGGATACAGAGGTTTCACAAGAACACGTTTGTTGGACAAGAATATGTTGTTTCAAAAGAAACAGTTAAAAAAGAATTTTTTACCATTTCATCATTACTATAGATAATAAAGATTCAATTCTCTTTCAAAAAAAAAAAGAATATGTTGTTTCTAGGGTCTTCTTGTGGTTTCTGTGGCCCAGCCAGTGACAAGTGGATGGATGAGGCCTGTAATGTGCTCAGAAATGATAGTCACACTACCTTTCTAGCATGTTGCTGAAATAAAATCCCACTTCTGCTGTGGGGGACCAGCCTACCCACAACCAAATGGGTCTAAGGGGCGGTTGTGTAATTGAGGGGTAAATTAAGGAGACATCAGAGAAGATAAAGTATGCAAGGGCTCACCTCTCAGTCCTGACTTCAGTAGCCCGGTCCGAGAAGAGAGAACGTGTAATGTAATCTTACGAATTTATATGATCTGGGGCATGCAGGCCGCAGTAAGCACATATGTAACAAGAAGGGCCACACAATAGGCATACATGCAAAAGGATGGGGACAAGCTAGGGGTGCCCACGCAGTAGGAAAGGGAGGCACTAGGGGCACATACTGTAACAAGATGGGCAGGCTCCAGTCAAGATGGCAACCGAGCCGTGGTTGTTCCTGAGCTGGCTTGACCTTGGTGTTTTTGAGCTCTTCTTCTTCCTTCTCAGAAGAGAGTGGGTCCTACTGACGGTGGGACAGACCATCGGGTCTGACTGCCTTAGATGGCTGATAACCTTCAGGCAGATAGCCTTTAAGCAGTCGACCTCCAAGTGCGTAGTGAATGAGCATGCAAACAGCACCTTAGATTTGGCATTATGATGGGGAACATCTTGGGGAATAACTTTTGCTTAGGAGAATGTGAGTGGGACGTATCTCCAACCCACAAACGTGAAGGTTTCCTCCACAGGAGCCATGGCCTCCCAGACTCCTTAACGTATGAACGTGGAGAGTTTGCCTGCATGCACTCTCTTCCCAGTTCTGTCTCCCACACTACTAATTACATTAGGAGCAAGGACATTGCTTTCCACCGAAGGATAGACTGCTTTGGATTTTGTCTGTACTTCGCTCTCAACTCTTGGTGCTGCGAAAGCTGCATTCTGTAGAAATGCCTGAAACGATATGTGGCCAGGACAGGCCGAACAAGTAACAGAGAACCTGCCCCCAGGAGCCGACAGTCTCAGAGCAAGTGGCAGCTTGACAACGTGTGTTGTTTTGGCTAATGAATCACTGATCTTAAATAGTCAAATGCCCTGTTCTTTATCATTGTCATAACAGGAAACGACTTGAAAAAATAATTTGTTTTCAAATTTAGTAATGCAATGTGCTATCCTGGATTGGGTCCTGGAAAAGAAAAAAGACATTAGTGAAAAACTAGAGCAGTGAACAGGAACGTGCTAATGTAGACTTCTTAGTTCTGACCCATGTTCCGTGCCTACAGGAGGTGGGCACGAAGGAAACTGAAGACGATAAAGGGGCACTTCATGCTCTCTTTGCAACTTCTCTATAAAGCAAGAATTATTTGAACGTAGTTTATTCTGAAAGAAACGAAAAATAGTACACGAATGTTAAAGTTGTATTTTCCAGCCTATCACCAGTGATAATCAGGGCATCCCCGCTATTTCTGGATTGGTTCTGGATTGGACCTGAGGTCTCAGAGGAAAACAAGATATTGGACCGAAAGGGCTGAGAACCAGTCTCTGAGGGAGGAGGCGCCGTGCGGGCAGAGAGTGACTGATGAGAAGGGAACTTCCTGGGTTGGAAGTATAGGCACTCAACGAATGTTAATATGACTCTAAGGTCCCTGTTTTAATACAAGTAGAACATGTAGATGACAATGAGGGGTAGCGCTGAGTCAGGCCCTTCTAAAAGCTCTCCTGAGATTTACTCTGCACTCATTTCAGACACGTGGAAGCTGCCCTGGACCGAAGCTAAGGCACCCACGAATGCTGAATGCTCACGGACTGGCTCTTGCCTCCCTGGAGGTCGTGACGAGAAGGCAACAAAGACTTCTGCTCTCTCACTAGCTTTCCGGTTCTGACTTTTTCTTGGTCTCTTTGAAATCGCCTTGCAATTTTGAAAGATTAGAATGTGATCCTACGGGATTTTTTCTACCCAAGCCGTTCAGATTTGATTTTTTTAATAAAGCGAAAGTCAATGATTCTAACGAGGTTACAGAGGAACTTGTCGTCAACTTCAGAATGAGTTTCCATCCCTTCTCTCCTTTGCTAGGAAGCCCTCTTGCAGAGGTGGACACATCGCCCCACTGCCATCAGACATTGTACCCATTTCACTGGACAATCCTGGATCCAACCCTGCTCACCTAATGAAAGCAGAGGGGAGTCTGGATCCTGCAAACAAAGCCCCCTGCGAATTGAGTCCTCTGTGATTCAGAGTAAAACCGCTCCACTGGCCTCCCAACCTATCCACCTTTAGAAAACTAACCCCCTTCTCTTTCCCACAAGCCAATTGGAGCATTGTACTGCTAGGTGGAAAGTGGGTGGGTCAAGCCCACCAACTGGCTACATGTGACCTCTCCCCAATAACACAAATACAAGTTAAAGAGACAGGAAAGACCTGGGACCTGGCTGTTGCTCTTCTTAGCTGCCCCGCTCACGAAGACTCCCTACACGACAGAAAATGTTGCTTGGTCCCACACCACCCCCATAATCAATAATAAATCAGAGCATTGTAATCAATAAGATTTTCGGTGGCTGATTGTTTTGGATGTCGATGTTCGGGTGGAAGCGCTGTTGAAGCCTGTCTGACAACAAGCAGCAGGCAAGCGTCCCGATGGGTAGGTGGTGGCTGCGCAGGAGGTGTGTTGGTTGGGAAACCGAGCCCTGTCCTCCCACAGGGAGGCCAACGCTACCACTCAGCCACCACTACCTCCGACCAGCTGCTGTGCAGTCTCGTCTGACTCGAGGCCATGCCATGGCTTTCAGTGGCTGGTTTTTCAGAAGTAGACACTTGGCCTTTCTTTCTCCTTAGTCGCCTCTGGATGGCAGATTCAAACCTCTAACTTTTTGGCTAAGGGTCGAGAGTGTTAGGTATTCACACCATCTAGGGACAAAGAGCAATTGAGCATTGAGAAAACATCCCCACCCAGTCCAGATCAAGTCCTTAAGTCAGATATTAACCCATATGTCTGATACTACTCCATACATTCCTATTTAGCCTCAAGCAGCACATGCAATGATGCCAAATGCAGGAAGTTCACAGGCAGGTAGGTGAAAAGTCTTGTGGATCCCATGGCGGTGGAAGCATCGCCAGGTCTCTGGCTGCCATCAGCGTGGCTCCATGTGGCTTGGTAACAGGAATGTGAAACAGAGAGAGTGTGTCCCACCTCCAGGGAGGAAGAGACGAAGTTCCCAGAATCCTCATGAGAAGGCCACTCCCACAGGAGGCATCAGGCTGTGACCTGACTGACAGGCTAGCCTCCACCCCATTTACTCTTTTTTTTTCTTCAATAATTTTATTGGGGGCTCATACAAAGCTTATCACAATCCATCCATCCATCCATTGGGTCTAGCACATTTGTACATTTGTTGCCATCATCATTCTCAAAACATTTGATTTCTACTTGAGCCCTGGGTATCAGTTCCTCATTTTTTCCCCTCCCTCCCGTTCCCCCCTCATGAACCCTTGATAATTTACAAGGGTTATTATTATTTTGTCATATCTTACACTGTCTGACGTCTCCCTTCACCCACTTTTCTGTTATCCGTCTCCAGAGAGGAGGTTATATGTAGATCCCTATAATCGGTTCCCCCCTTTTACCCCACCTTCGCTCCACCCTCCCCATATCGCCACTCTCACCACTGACCCTGAGGGGATCTTCTGTCCTGGATTCCCTGTGTTTCCAGTTCCTATCTGTACCAGTGTACATCCTCCGGTCCAGCCGGATTTGTACGGTAGAATTGGGATGATGATAGTGTGTGTGTGTGTGTGTGTGTGTGTGTGTGTAGCATTAAAGAACTAGAGGAAAGTTGTATGTTTCATCGTTGCTACACTGCACCCTGACCAGCTCGTCTCCTCCCCGTGACCCTTCTGTAAGGGGATGTCTAGTTGCCCACAAATGGCCTTTGGGTCCCCACTCTGCACTCCCCCTCATTCACAATGATGTGATTTTTGTTCCTTGATGCTTGATATCTGATCCCTTTGACACCTCGTGATCACACAGGCTGGTGTGCTTCTTCTATGTGGGCTTTGATGCTTCTGGGCTAGATGGCTGCTTGTTTACCTTCAGGCCTTTAAGACACCCCACCCCACCCCATTCACTCTTAATATCTTCAAGTTGACACAAGATTATGTAACTACCACATGGAACAGTCTTGAGATCTATTGCTAAGATACAGAAACCGGAAAAGCAGGATAAGGTTTCTCAAGTTGATGCCTGTAGACATCCCAGGGATCCAGTTGGAAAATAGCCAGGTGAGGTCTAAAGGGAGTAATTTTACCAAAAAAATAACAATTGGGACTTCAGTTTATGATGTCCAAAACCTCAAACGACATCTGGTCTCATAATCTGGCCAATAGGAAGTGAGTGGCTTAAGTTCGTGCTGTCCTAAGGTAAGTCAGGTGAAAGGCATGTGTTTCTGGTTAGGGCAGTAAGCACCCAAGAATTATTTCCCTGACATGGAAGTAAACTTCGATGACATTTGCCCCGCAGGACCCTGAAAAGCTCGACTCAACCTGACCAAGAGGAAAGTCCAGGGTACCTAGAATCTAAGACAAGTGGTCACTCAGCAAGAGTTTGGGCTGTCTTGTTGGGAGAGCAACAGCCCGGGGAGAAGGTGCCTTTCGGTCAGTAGGGGAGAGTTGCATGTGCAGAAATTCAAGAGTGTGGATGGTGATGATAAATCGTGGTAGTGTTCTGTGTTGCTCCCAATATCTTTTTCCATTTAGCTGGTTATTAGGCTATTTATTTCCTTTCTCCCTGTGTCAGATCCTCTCCTCAGGTGGGTACGTATCATCTTTAATCTCAACGTTAGTACAACATTCTCCAGATACTGTGACTAGTCCAGACCTGGGCATGTGACCCAAGCTGGGCCTATCAGATCCCTCTCTGCAACTGAGATGTAGACACCGGGAAGCAGTGGTCTTTTCCCCTTGGGGTCCTAAATTAAGTGATGTGAGCCAAGAGCTGTGGGCAACCTACTTTTCTGGCAGTCAGGAAGATGAACGAAAATGAGGTCACCACACAGAGGAGGCTGAGCTGAGATATTGTGGGAGATGAAAAGAGAGAAGTCTGATGATATAATTTCCAGCTGGGCCAGGAGCCAAATCCTTCATTGAGCGTCTCTCTCCTTCTCTCTCTCTCTTTCTCTCTCTCTCTCTCTCTACTTCCTTACTCTTTTACCTTTTGTGATTCAAATTAATTTAAGTCATGTTTCTGCCAATTTTTACTGAGTAGTCACAATATATATGTCTATAAATATAAAGTAATACATGTTTGTTGTAAAGGACATTTGAGAACAATAGATAAGTAGAAAGAAAGAAAATTCCCATGCTTCAAGTATAACCAGATAAATATTTGAGGGCTTTTCAATATTTTATATGGCTATTTTGCATGATGATACATAGTCAAGTTTGTATAGTGCTTTTTGTTGTTGTTTGTTTGTTTGTTTGAAATAAACTTGTCACCTAAGACTACAAGTCCCTTTCAATTGTACTTTTCCTCCTATTTTTTTAAGCTGTATGCTGGTTTTTCTACCTAATGCTTTTCACCATATTCTTTTTTGTGTGGAATATCATTTTTAATACATAGAACATTCATTAGGTCAGCGAACCAGTAGTTAAATAATTTGAATCCCATCACTGGATACAACCCTGATGCATACCTTTCTTGACTTTAAACCCTGCAGTTCGCTCTGGTTTTGTTCACACAACTTCCTCTGGGTCCGTGTGCAGGTTCACAAGGAATGCAATGAAGTGTTCTGGAAGCGCTAGTCTCCTCCAAGCTGTCCATAATTTGTTAGAATCTATACAGTCAAATGCCTTTGCAAAATTCCCAGTAGAACAACAATAAAATAATAAAACAGCTACCAGAAGAATAAGTTAGATAGTACAAATAAAATTAATTCCACCCATGATATAAAAATTCAAAACAGTAGAGGAAAACATGAACAAATTTGATTGTGTACATTAAAAATATCTAGGAAGACAATCGCTACAACAACCAGGAAAGTTCTT
>NW_022106471.1:16363034-16372151 GCF_000313985.2 Echinops telfairi
CCCTTCTGCAAGGGGATGTCCAATTTCCCCCGGATGGGCCTTGGGTCCCCACTCTGCCCCCCCCACTCATTCACAGTGGTATGATTTTTTTTTGGTTGTTTTTTGGTCTTTGATGCCTGATACCCGACCCTTTCACCGCCTTGTCATCTTACAGGCTGCTCACCATATTCTTAAGCCACTTCATAAATAGAATAAAAATTTTTGTTTTATTAGCACTTCATCCACATACCATATAATTCAATATCTCAATCATATCAAGAAGAGTTGTACAATTATCACCACAGCCAATTCTAGAACATTTTCTTCTGCCTTCAATGCCATTTTTTAAGTTCGTCCACTATTAGACAACTTTAAAATATTGTAAACAAAATTATAGTTAATGTCTCCATCCATAAAACCCCATGAGCATTTTGGATTATCCCTTACTACTTATTTGCAGAAATATAATCACTAGGCCTACATATTTGAGCACTTTTTAGGCTCCTGATATATCTTAGTCATGATCCCTTATTTAGATTAATAGAAGTATACACACACAGCTTAATGGATCATCAGGATGAAATCAATGACCTACATAAGACTAAATAAGACAAAATGAATTAAGATACCACCAGACTTACAATGAATAGTTCTTTTTAGGGGCAAATGCTATCCTGAAGTAACCCGATTCAAAATTCAAGGCATATACAAGTACCATGAGCAAAAGAAATAACAATGCTGATTTTTAATCATGGCACTCAGTGTATGTTCCTTCGTCACTAATTGAAAGTCTTTTAAAAATACACACTAGCGTTTGAAATATAACTTTAGCATGTGAAATGACATGAGATAGCACTGACAGGTTTCTTGTGTTTTTTTGTATATAAATTGGGGCAATCTGGTACTATTGTAATTTTGTATGTGAATTAATGACCAGTTGAAAGCGAATTTTGGGAATAATGAGGGCAACAAATGTATAGATGTGCTTTACACAACTGATCTATGTATTGTGATGAATTGTATGAGCCCCCAATAAATTGATTAAAAAAAAAAAGACCAGTCACTCAAATTGGTTTATAAGAAGCCAGCAGGCACACATCGAGACATACCATATTCATGGTTCTTCGAGTGGGTGTGCTTCACAGAGCTTGTGTTTTGCTTCAGTGTGGAGCTTCTGTCCGCCCTGCACTGGCCAAATCCATCCGCCCCATTTCCCACAGCGTGTGCGCCACTGTTCAGCAATTCTCACAACAGCTAAAGCCTTTTCATAATGCTACTGCATAGTTACTGGAGCACAGCATAGTGCAAACGTTCATGTGGACGCGGACACCTGGGATTCCTGGGATTGGCCTGACTGCAACATCGGCTTGATTGCAGTGGTCTGGCCCTGACCGCTTGCAGGATCTCTGAGGCATGCCCGGATTTACTTAACTAACGCTCGATTCTTAGACAGTTGCGTTGTTTCCAGTGCTTTCCTTGAAAAAGAATGCTGTAATATAGAGGTGTGTCTACATGAGCTTTAATATACTAGAAAGCTTATTGAAAATTCATGGGAAAATCCCATTGTCTTTAAACTCCATTTTCCCACACATCTGATGCGCCGATTCCGGGCGATTCTCGGGAGTGAGGTCACTGCGCGGAGGCGACGCAAAGACGAGCACAAAGAAGAAGGTTTTCTGGCTCTTGATTATGTTGCCGAGCTACTTTACAAAGAGAGCGCCAGCTGAGGGCGGCAACAGCAGTCTTACTCCACTCCATCTGACGTAAGGAATTATACCAGCGTCTGTTCATTTAAGAGGTGGGAGTTGGTACTTTGCTGAGTTCTAATGTTGTATTGATTTTAATATGCTTTGTTTTCCTTTATCTCACATTTTAAAATATTTTCCCGACATAGTTTTTTAAGGAGCCCTGGTGGAATAGGGGGTATGCACTGGGCTGTTCACTACAAGGTCAGCAGTTAAAAATCACCGCCTGTTCTTCAGGAGACGACAGGCTTTCTACTCTGGTCAAGAGTTAGTCTCATAAATCCATAGGGGCACTTTTACTCTGCCCTGTGGGTCACTGTGCATAGGTGTCAACTCTATGGCAGTTGTTTGAGCTAGGTTAGCATAAAAGTAGGAGATTCCCCTTTTCAGAACTTCTTCTGCCATATTAGGAAGAAATATACCAGTCTTTTCTATTAATGTTACTTAGAGTGTATGTATATGGGCATGGGGTGGGTGGGAGGCGAACTACTCTGCGGCCATAAACTATAGTACACTCTTCCATTCCAAAACCTACGACAGGTGTCTGAAATACAGGTATCTAGGTGTCTGACCTGCGGCCCAGCCACAAGTCCGAGAAACCATGTTCGTAAACAAGTCTACCAGGATGGCTGGCCTGGGTCAAATTTGGATACCATTGTAGGGGTTCACATCTGTGGTCTCTGGGGCAACAGCCTAAGTGTCACCTTGTTAGAACTTGTTAGAAATGTCGCTTCAGTGGTCTCCCTCCTGATCTATGAAACAGAAACCCTAAGGGTGGGGCCCTGCACTCTGTGCTGGAGCGGACACTCCAGGAAATTCTCGTGCAAAACCATCACTCCGCTGTTGTGAGGTGGAACCGTGTAAGGCCCAACACCTCCTGCTGGGCAAGTCAACAGAAATGACAGCTGGAGAATGAAGACTTTCGTGGGGGACCAATCGGGCAAACGGAACACCACTTGGGAAGGGACAGAGGTAAGGGCGAGGAGAGAGCCCAGAAAAAGTGGCTGGCCTGACAGCTGTGCAGGACGCAGTGCAGTGGCAGAAGAGTAGAGGAACGTTGACAAATCGCCCATGTGGCGTGCAAGGAGGCAATGTGGATCCTTATTTGGTCACCCAGCTTCCTATGTTCTTCCTAGCTGTACCCCAGTGTCTGTCGGGGAATTGTCTCGCCACCACCGTGTCTTATTGACAGAAGGGTAAGCCCAGTGCTCCCCCAGACCCCAAACCGAAGGAGTCTGCTTCCTCTCACCTCCCTGCTGTGGTCCAGCCCTGCGCTGTGGCCCAGACGAGACCAGCCCCACTTTCTGTCTTGAGCACAAAGAGACTTCAAAAGGTTAGTGGGAAAATGGAATTAAAGTGTTAGGCAGCTAGTTTAGGGACAAAGGAGTGGGCTGTCCCTCCCGTGCCTGCAAAGGGAGGGTTGGTGGGAAATCAGGCCCAAATTCAGCGGTTCTCAACCTTTCTAATGCCGCGACCCTTTGATACAGTTCCTCAGGTTGTGGTGACACCCCCCCCCCCACCATAAAATTATTTTCGTTGCTGCTTCATCACTGTAATTTTGCTACTGTTATGAATCGGGTGACCCCTGTGAAAGGGTCGTTCAACCCCCAAAGGGGTCACAACCCACAGGTTAAGAACCACTGCCCTAATTGGACACCAATGGGAAAAATACATAACTGAGCATGCTCAAACACAAGCCCCCTAAGCCCAGGTAAAACCATATCTTGGATAAAACCATATCAGGCCCACCTTAGGTTCATCACACAGGTGATGAACACAGGGCCAACCAATACCTTCAACCACATCTCCCCGACCGGGCATACGCTCTTGTTTCCTTGGTCTCTTGGCCTCTTGGCCTCTAGGTTCCTGGGGATCCCCAGTTCCACACATGTGGGTGTTCTTTTCCACGTGGTTTTTCGTGCCCAGTTGTGAACCCCAGCACAGCTTGTGGCTTGGCACACTTTCCAGAAATAGCAAATACCCTATTGAGACTGTAAAACCTGAAACATTTCCTTTCCTTCATAAAAACTTGCTTGGATTACAAAACGTGCTTCAGAGTGAATTCTTTCAGCGTGCGAAGCAAAGAACTGAGCTATAACCCACTCCAGAAACCTAATAAAACGATAATGGCATTTTCCATGAACTTTTTGAAGCCCCACTGTATTTTGAGCAGGATACCATCATAAGTCGTTGGGTGGTAAAAGTGATTCGTCCTCGACTCCCCTCCGAAAGGCTGACCGTTTGAATCCATCCAGCACCGTGGAATTATGTGAGATGAAACAGCAACAACCACACAAGGGCTCTTACCTACTTCCAAAGGATTTCAGCCATTGAAAACCCGATGGAGTGCAGCTCTGTTCGCATACACACGGGGTCCGGATGCGTTGACATTGAACCAAAGACAAGGCGTAACTTAAATAGAGAGAGAATAGCGATAGGCCACTCATTGCAGTGTTGGTACCCAGCCAAGACTCCCTGGTCACTGCTACAGAAGCCCTCAGGGCGACATCACTTGTTCTAAGCCTGCTTCTTCAGTCTCTCCTTCAGTCCTGTAAGCTTCCCCAACTCCCTTAAGGTGATTGCAGGCAGATTCATGTATTCATCCAAAGTCAGTTTTCCACTCACAGACTCGTGAAGGAGTTCAGGTCAAGAAGTAACGTGCCCGCTTTGTGCTTTGGGAAGGTCCACCACCATAATGTGGAAGTGATTTGCAAACATCTAAAATAGAAAAGATATTTGCCTGAATGAAGATGGCAATGGAAATGGCGAGAAGAGAATGCATTTGACCCTGATTAAGAGATGGAAACTTGGTTGGCTTCTGGTGGCCTAGTGGGTTAAGCATTGGAGTGTGAACTGCACGGTCAGCAGGTCCAAACCAGGGACCTCTCTGCCGGGAAAAGATGAGGCATTCTATTCCTGTAAAGAATTAGGGTCCTCAGTTCGGCTTGGAACAACCCGTGTTTTCTTTTTCTTCTTTTTTGGTGTCTATCTATACAAGGTAGGCAGGAGAAGCAATCCCAAGGAGACTGTAGCAGGATCAATGGTTGAGGGGGTGGGGAGGAGCCAGTAACGACAGGGACAGGGGAATGGCAAGGGATCTAAAATAGACGGCGGGGAGAGTGGAGCGTTCCTGGTCATGTTTGATCAATTGAAATGTATTCCAGGGTAATTTCTGAGAGGTGAACGATTGGTAAACATGATAATGGGGCAGGAGGAAAGGAAAAAGAGGAAAGTACAAGTCAGTAAAAATCATATGTACAGGTATAAGTATAGATTTGTATATGTGTAAATATATAAATATGGGTGAATTTGTCTATGTAAATATACACATGTAAATACAACAAGGCAGCAGGTGGACTTTGGGCCTCTCTTTAAATCTTACCTCAGTACAAGACTGCTTTGTTCTAAGTGTGTGGCAATGAGTGATACCTTCCCAACACCATTGCTGAAGGCAAAAATGGGAGCAGAGGCAAATGTGTTGATATAAAAGATATAGCATCTGGGGTCTTAAAGGCTTGAGATTAAACAAGTGGCCACTAGTAGGGAAACAACAAAGCCCCCATGGAAGAAGCACACCAGCCCATGTGATCATGAGGTGTTGAAGGGAATCGGTATTTGAAATTCGAAAATAAGCAATCAAATTGCTGTGAAGGAGCATAGACAAAGTGGAGACTCAGACCCCACCTGTAAGACAGCTGGACAGTCAGCCCCTTACAGAAGGGCCACATGGAAGGGATGATATGCCCAGGGTGCAGTATAGCACTGATAAAACACATAACCATCCTCTAGTTCTTTAGTATTTCCTTCCCTTACTTTTATGGTCTTAGTTTTACCTCAGTAGTATTTTTAGACCTGTGTGTGTTCATTTGTATAATTAAGTTTGTTTGATGCATGAAATCCAAAATAGATAAGCCTTTCGGAAATAGTCATGGGAGTAAGGATTCTCTGAGGGTTTGGGAAGAGAGCGGGGAGGGGGAACTGAAAGCCATGATGGCTGCATAACCCATTTGAAGGGAACGAATAACAGAATTGTAGGTGAACGGATACATTGGATGGGATAATGCATGGAAATATATATTTATATAATAATAATAACATAATATAATACTAAGGTTCCTGGGTGGTAGGGCGGGGGAGGGAGGAGCTAAAAGGGAGCTAATATCAAAGAGTTCAAGAAAGAAAATGTTTTGGAAAAGATGGTGGCAGCAATTGTACAATTATGCTTGATCCAATTGAAATATGGATTATTATAATATTTGTAAGAGCCAATGAAATGATTTAATAAAAAATAAAGAAAACTCCTTATTTAGGGGAAAATACTCCAAAAACATTAGGCTTTAAAAAGTTTAAGATTTTTTTAAATTAAAAAGAATAGATTGACATTTAAAGATTTAATGATGAATTAGAGTTGGGGAATGAGTCTAGACCACTGATTCTCAACCTGTGGGTCACGACCCCTTTGGAGGTTGAACAACCTTTTCCCAGGGGTCACCTGGTTCATAGCAGTAGCAAAATGACAGTTATGAAGTAGCAACGAAAATAATTTCATGGTTGGGGTCACCACCACATGAGGAGCTGTATAAAAGGGTGGCGGCCTGAGGAAGGTTGAGAACCGCTGGCCTCCAGGAAGGGAATGGACTGAATGATTCCAGCTTGGTTTGGATCGAGTGGGAGGAAGCAGAAGGGAAAGATGGTTTTAACTATATCACAGTTTACGCCCCTCAGAATGATGCCCAGTCCACCCAGAAGAGGCCCAAGGAAGGTCTACGGTGCTGGAGGAGCTGCCTTGAAGACAAGCCACCTGGAGGATTAGGGATGTCACAAGTAGCTAGCTAGCCGTCGCAGGTAAGTAGCTGTTCCTGGTGTGAGCAGGGTGTGGGACGCTGGCTCCCTCCGTGCTAGCATGCTGACTCTGATAGAGCACGAACAAGCAGCTGCCTTTGGCATTTAACCTTGCCAACCCCAGGAGGCCTGATTCACAGAAACGACGAGGGAAAGGGTCCCCTGGCAACATCCAGGGGGACTTCAGAATGATGCCGCCATCGTGAAGCGCGGAAGAGAGTAGTCAGGGCTGTGATTGGAGCCCCAGAGCCGCGCTACCTCCTCTCCAGATCTCCCAGAATCCCTCCCGAAAACTCCAGATAGCCTTTCAGAACCAAAGCAAGAATAAATGAATTTGCAACTGGAGATGCCTTGGTTTCTGCCTCTTTTGCTGCTACCTCTGCAGAATCTCTGCCGTCTGTGCGCCTCAAGAAAGTATCGTCTGGGGAAACATAAGTTATCCACCCGGAACCTGTTCAGGTGCTGTGTTCCCCATGCTTTTCTCTGTTGGTCTAAATCTCTCCAAGAGGCAAACTCTTGCTTAAATGAAGATTTGTGAGAAAGTGGTAGGAGATGAGTCTGGAAATGTAGCTGTTCCCAGATCCTAAATTCTAAGAGGGTAACAACAAAACAAAACATGATGACTGACCTTGTGGTTGGCTGCCCAACTCAACTGGCCACTAGGGCTCCCTAATCACTGCTGAAGATGGGAATGCTGTTTCCTACCTCTTAGAGTGTTTGTGAGGATTGGAAGATGTAAATTGTGTAACAAATATGGGTTTTAATGTTAGCATCCTAACTAGTTTTGACTCTCTCCTGAAAGAAATAATTGCTTCTTTTCTCTTGTGCCTACTGCACTCTCTCGGGGCTCTGACAACAGGACAGTCTTTAGCAAGCACTAGGGCTTGAGCTTCACCAGTTTGAGAACACAAATGTCCTCACATTAACTTCACAACACACAGCGTTTCTGCACAAACTTCCACTTGGTGCTGTACGAGCGCCCGCGTGACCTCCCTCCTCGCGAGTGCAGTCTTCTGCCTGTGCGGCTCCACAGCGGAGCCCTGCACATGGCAGGGACAACCCCTGACAACAGGCACCAGATGGCATCAGTTACTCTTTCCAATCCACTTTTGCTTCCCCCACCTGATAGCTGTTTCCCTGAATTATTTTTTTGAGGTGAAATTAATATAATACCAAATCAATCATTAACCATTAATCATTAACGCAATTCACTGGCACGTTGTACATTTACAATCTTGTACTGCCATCACTTCCATTTCGTTCCAAGACGCTTTCATCACCCAGAAAAAGCCATCTCACGCCCGCTAAGCAGTCCCTCTCTGTCCCTCACTCTTGTCAGCTCCTGTCTCCTATCAACAATTCATCCACTTTCCATTTTTGTGAATTGACCTACCAGGATGGTTCCTGTAAATGGAATCATATCATATGTGACCCTTTATGATGCTGGCTTATAGCTGTCTTTTCTTGAGACTTCTTTGTCTGACAATGGTATCAGGGTAAGGGCAGCCTGTAGGAGGAGACAAGGAAGTATTCCTTCAGCCCGTTTTTTGGAAAAGTTTGAGGACTGGTTAGGAGAAATCACCAGGGAAGCCATGAAGTCTTGGGGTCTGCTCTGTTGCGGAGTTTTGCTTTTTGTTTTAAGCTGAACAAAAATTTAATAAGCAAAGCATGCTTCCATCATGAAGTGAGTCACCTCGCAATTGGCGGAAGTTGATAACTGAATTTTGTAAGGGTTGGGTGGTGGGACCCCATTGGCTCGCCTCAGCCCCTATCCTGATTTCCCATTGGCCCGTATTCGTGCATCCAGATTGGTGTTTCTTTCAGCCCAATGGTTGGGCTAACCCAAGGCTTGGGCCCCTCATTGTCAAGATGGTTGGTTGAACAGCACACAGCTGGTTCCCTCTGCAGCAACCGAGAGAAGGGAAGACCAGGCAGCCTGGGATGTCTGAGAATAGTTTGAAGCGAAGGAAACGGAAGTCTCCACGGCCCAGACAGGGAGTGAGCAGGGTTAAGGGAGCAACTGATAGGCTGGCTCATGAAACGTCCAGTACTGAAGCCCACCTTTTGGCTCCCAAGTCCCTTTGACCGGCAGAACCTTGTCTGGTGTTGCACTCTCTCCAAGCCCCGACTGCAGCCAGCCCCAACCCAGCTGTCTGTGCCTGACAGCCAGCAGGCCAGTCCTGGCCCCGGACCTCTCCACGTCCCCGGGTAAGCAGGGCTGGGCGGGTGGATGCAGAGCTCGCCCCACAGCCCACGGACAGGCATGGCCAAGCACCAGACCAGCCCGCCGCCGCTGCAGGAGTGGGCCGGACACCAGCGCCTGCTCGCTGTGCCCTCCCTACACTCTCTCTGACCACAGCTACAAAGCTCATGGGCCAAGGAAATAACCCTCTTAAACAGAGCCCTGGGTCCCCCGGCCCCTGCCTATTCTTTTTCCTCCAGTTTTGTCCAACAGTTTTTTTCTTTCTTTTTTTTTTAATCATTTTATTAGGGGCTCATACAACTCTTATCACAATCCATACATACATCAATTGTGTAAAGCGCATTTGTA
>NW_022106471.1:16373045-16374996 GCF_000313985.2 Echinops telfairi
CCAACACCACAATTCAGGTGCACCAGTTCATGTTCCTGACCACTAGCCACACCCTACCAAAACAAAACTAAGCAATAGCGTGCAATGAGGTAAGCCTTGGGATGCTAACCGAAAGGTGAGCTGTTTGAACCCACCAGCTGCATTGTGGGGGAAAAATGAGACTGTCTATAAAGATGTACACTTTTTTCCATTTTATTGGGAGCTCTTACAGGTATTAAAGCAATCTGTAGTTCAATTAGATCAAGCATAATGGTACAATTACTGCCACCATCCTTTTCAAAACATTTTCTTTTTTTCTTGAATGCTTTGATGTCAGCTCCCCTTTATCCACTCCCTCCCCCAAAGATTTACACTTTTTAGCCCCCATGTAAATGGTTCTCTATTCTATAGGGTTGCTATGAGTTGGAATCGAGTGGATGACCATGAGTTTGGATTGGGTTTGTCTAGCATAGGTTCCCAAACTTACTATAAATTACTTAGTGCCCCAAGACAATTAAATAATTTTTTGCTATAGCCCACAATCCAGGGTAAAGGGAAGGAACTGCTTTTGCGGTCTTCCTGGATGAGTCCGACCACCCTCGGATGCAGAATTGTTCAGTTTCGGAAACACTGGTCTATATGAATACACATACCCGTGTCTATTTCTTAATTGCAAGCCATGAATTCATATTAATAACAGAGAGCAGCGAAAGATCACAAGTTTCATTCTAGCCTTCTCCCTTTCCTTATATATAATTCCTTTCTCCAAGTTGCATATAATAAACAAAGAATAAAAACTTATTGAGTATCCATTTTATCAGTATTATGTTATGTGCTTTATATACATATAGCATTTAATCTTTACAATAACACTATAAAAGGTAATAATTGTTTTTCTTTTTTAAATTTATGGATTAGGTGGGGGAATCCACATTTCTGGCTGCCAGCTCTGCATTCAATAGTTGACACCACTAATCCACCTCACTGCCGTTCTCCTCCTCCACCCTGTCCTGGCTTTCTCTTCTCCCTTGGGTGACCCGCGATCCTCCGTTACACTTGTCACTGTACTTGTCACCCTTTGGTGCAGTCCTTCATCTTCCCACCCTTGCCCTGACCCTCTCGGTAACCTCCAGAGTCTGTCCACTCTGGATACAAGTCTGAGTCTTGGTTTTTATTCCTGGAGTCATGGTCTCATACAATGTCTGTCCTTGTAGGAGTCACTAACTGTACTTGGCCTAATGTTCTCCAGGTGCACCCATGTCATGAGATAGCCACGGTTTCATCATTGTTTCTAATGATGTATACTTTTCCTCTTTGTGTATAGACCAAAGCTTCCTTATCCATTCTTCTACTGATGAGATTTTGGGCTGTTTCCAACTTCTTGCTATTGTCAACAGTGCTGTGATGAACAGGGGAGTGCTTATCTCTGTTCATGCTACAGCTCTTGCTTCTTTAGGCCATATGCCCAGGAGAGGAATTGCTAGATTGTATGGAATTCCCATTCCCAGTTGTTTGAGGTAGTGCCATATCATTTTCTTTACATATTTCCAGACCTACCAGCAGTAGATGAAGCTTCCAACCTCTCCACCGCCCCTCCAACATTCGTTGGTTTCTGTTTGTTTGTGTTTGAATTGGACTGCCATTGTCAGAGTGTGATGAAGTTTCATCTTTGCTTTCATGAGCATCTCCTAGATAGCTAATAATAGCATTTTCATATTTGTTTATCATTTGAATGTCACTTTTTATGAATTATCTTTTCACATCCTTTGTCTACTTTTCAATTGGATTATTCATCTTTTCTTATTGGGGCATTGCTGTTTTCTGTAGATTTTGTAGATTAGTCCCTTGTCCATGTGTCGTTGCCAAAGGTTTTTTTTACCAGTTGATGGGTTTTCTATTGACTCATTTGGTGAAGTCTTGTGGTGCATGCAAGCATCTCATTTTAAGTAGGTCCCCGTCACCTGTGTGGTCT
>NW_022106471.1:16375963-16377542 GCF_000313985.2 Echinops telfairi
CCTAGTGGTGTAACAGGGAGCCCTGGTGGCATAGTGCCTACTCATTGGGCTGCTAACCTCAAGGTCAGCACAAAATTCATATTCTTGACTACAATGCGTAACCTACTAAAAACCTGAGAAAGCTCACACAGTATACACCAACTTCATCCACAGATATGTACGGATGTATTTTATACCCAGAGAGATAAAAGAGTTAAGTGCAAAATCTCAAATAATAAAACATCAGAAGACACCATAAATGAATTTTCAGTCTCAGGATAGAGGACACTCCATGAGCTTCAAGGTGACCGCTCACCAGCTGCGTGGCCAACCTCAGAATGCAGTCCCCCTGTGGCAGGAATCCGCTTTAAAAAGAAGTTGCAGCTGCATGCTTTTTCCTCAGAGATCCTTCCTGGCTTGTCTGCCCTCCTCCTGGTTTCCCCCCACTGGCATTGCCTTCTCTGGCACAGAGATCCGTTTTGAACAAGAACTTCCTCTTCTCACTGTCCCATCAGAATTTGGCATCCTGACCCCGCACTGTTGGTCTTGGCACCACTGACCCCGTAACTCTATAGGAACTGACCGGGAATGACCCTCTCGGCTCTCTCTCCCACAGCCCAATGGCCACGTGCGGCCCAAGGACTCCGAGCTTCACCACACCTCACAAGTCCCCACCTGTGCCATGCAGGAGGTGGTGGCAAAAAGGTAATGGGAAATATTAGAGAAAAGATAGAGATGGTTGGCAACACACTGAAGGGTAAAACTTCTCTATGGCAACACAATCTTCCATGAATACAAGTACACAGAAAGGCGCCTGGTTGGCATACTGGTTAAGCACCAGGCAGTGCCGTGGGAGAAAAGACCCTGTGATCTGCTCCCACAAGATTTTGGCGTAGGCACCCCGAGGGGCAGTTCTACTCAGTCCTTCCACAGAGTCTCTGTAGCTGGAATTGACTTGATACACACTACGTAGGCATACAGATATCCATTTGTATACACAATAGTTGATTTTAAATTGCTAACTTTTCTAAAGCATGTCTTTGTCCAATACTATTGACCTTTCCACAAATTCGTATTGTGAAAATTCAAATCTGCGAGGAAGCTTTAAAAATAGGACCTTAGCACCCACATATCCTTTGCTTATATCTGGTAACCAAGAATCGAATTTTCCAATGTTCTTGCAGCATTGCTTTTGTAGCCAGATAGAAGCAAGTGTTCTTTAACAGATGAATAGATAAACAAGATGTGTCATACATCTGCAATGGAGGAGTATTACTCCTGCATAAAGACATGAGCTTCTGATACATGGATGGGTCTTGAAAACGCTACCTAAAGGGAAAGAAGTCAAACACAGAAGGTCAACTATTGCATAATCCCAAGTCTGTGGAATTGCTAGAATAGGCAAATGTATCAAACAGAAGTTTCTTTGTGGTTACCCATGGGGGTGGGGGGAGGAATGAGGAAGTTATTGCTTTTGGAGTACTGGGTTTCTATTTGGGTGATCAGGAACTTTGGAAATGTATCATGATGATAGTTGCACAACATAGTGAATATTATTTGTGTCACTGAAGGGTAGATTTATAAATGACTAAAATGGCAC
>NW_022106471.1:16378773-16408107 GCF_000313985.2 Echinops telfairi
GGGACCCCTCTGCAAGGGGATCTCCAGTGGCCTACTAATGGGCTTTGGATCTCCACTCCGCACTCCCCCCATCATTCACTATGGTAAGATTTTTTGTTCTCATTTGAATCTTATATGCCATATATTTCAGGGTTTAGGGGTTAAGTGAAATAAGTCCAACCCAGAAGGTCAAACACATTATGGCCACTTGAAATCCAATGATTAGTTAGAAGGAGTAATAAAACTCAAGAACAGATTCTATTCATGGCCAAGTCTTATTTCAGCAAAGGATATAGAAAAAGAACACAAGGACAAATACATACGCATTGAATTGAGTACAGACAGATCAGGCCCAGGCTTTCGTTTGTCCCCACCCAGGACATAGGGGACATGCTTTCTCTTTATCACAAGACAGAACATTATGTCTGCCAGGGAAGACCATTCTAGCCTCAGAGTCCAAGTCTTTTAAGGAAGATTGAATCAGCACATCCTACTACATGACCAGCCAGGGTAACGGTAACTGAAATGCAGGATCTTAACAACAAAACCAGATCCTCAATCTTGATCGTACAAAACAACCCGACAAGCTGTGTGTCATGGCCCATTGATCCTAGTGTACATAACAGAATCATCAAAGTTAGCATAACAAATCTTCCTTCCGACCTCATTTGGAAACCCCACTAAGGGAACTGGACTTTACCTGTAGTAGATTAAAGGAACTTATCAGGGGTCCTCAAACTTTTTAAACGGGGCCAGTTCACTATCCCTCAGACCTGTTGGAGGGCGGGACTATAGTTTAAAAAAAAACTATGAACAAATTCCTATGTACACTGCACATAATCTTATTTTGAAGTCAAAAACCAAATGGGGCAAAAACACCCGGCAGGCCTGATAAATGTCCTTGGCGGGCTGCATGTGGCCCGCGAGCTGTAGTTTGAGGACGTCTGAACTAGATTAAAGGCTGAAATGCCCTAGTGTGAGAATAACAGATGAATACTATCCCAAGGTTATGGAGTTGGAAGTCATTGGACTTTGGTTCAAATCTCTTGTGTTGAGCATGCCCCATCAATAGAAACTCCAGATTACCATATGTTTGCTAGTTTCTTATTCTCTTTACTTTTATGGTATTTCCATACAGAAGGCTTCGTTCTGCTTCGTGAAAGAACATCATTGAAAATGTTGCCCTATCTCCAGCGCTCATTTTTTATATAAATCGTGTCCAGGCACTTAAGTTTTTAATCTTAGACTTCAACAATCCTTATATTTTAGTCTAAAAAGCTGCCCTAAACAAGCGGCCATCCAGCAGAGAAGCAACAAGCCCAGATGGAAGAAAACACCAGCCTGAGTGACCAGGTATTGAAGGGATCAGGTAACAAGCATCAGAAGACCCAAAACAAACAAACATATTGTTGAAAACGAGGGGGTTCAGAGCAGAGACCCATCTGTAGACAAAGGGACATCCCCTCACAGAAGGGTCTCAAGGAAGGGATGAGTCAACCAGGGTACAGTATAGCATCAATGAAGCACAATATTCCTCTGGTTCCTTGAAACTTCCTCACCCCCCACCATCATGACCCCAGTCCTGCCTTTCACTGTGGGCCAGACCGGAACATTGTACACTGGTACAGATAAGAGCTCATGATGACACATGGAATCCAGGTCAGATCCCCCTTAGGAACAGAAATGGGAGCAGCGATACCAGGAGTGTAGGGGGAAAGTGGGGAGCGGAGGGGAGAAAGGGGAAATCATTTGCAGTGATGGACACATAACCCCCTCCCCAAAAGGACAAACAATAGAAACCGTGGGGGAAGGGAGACAGTGGTCAGTGTAAGATATGAAAATAATAATTTATAAATTATCAAGGGTTCATAAGGGAGGCGGAGAGGGGAGGGAAGGGAAAAAATGAGCTGATGCCAGGGGCTTAAGTGGAGAGCAAATGTTTTGAGAATGATGAGGGCAATGAATGTACAAATGTGCTTTACACAACTGATGTATGTATGGATTGTGATAAGAGTTGTATGAGCCCCTAATAAAATGATTAAAATAAAAGGAAAATAATAGTAATTTATAATTTACCAAGGGGTCATGAGTGGTGGGAGGGAGGAAAAAGAGGATCTGATACCAAGGGCTCAGATAGAAAATAAATGTTTAGAAAAGAATGATGGCAACATATGTACAAATATGCCATATACAATTGATGTATGGATTGTTATAAGAGCTGTAAGAGCCCCAAATAAAATGATCTTAAAAAAAAATTAAAAACCTGCCCTACATGTATACTTTCCTTTTCTCAACAATATTTTAAATTCTATACCATTGGCTAAATTAATGATCCTATCATGAGAATTACCATAATGCCCCCCCCAACTGATAACGATGTCACTAAAGTGGATCAGGGACACACACACACACAGACACAAATGGACTTTGAGCTCACGCTTAGTTGTAGCTCTAATAGAAGAACAATTCATTCACAAGGCTCAGCCCTACTCAGTTCTTGGCCTCCCGAGGCGATCACTGAAGACGGGTGCTGCAGCCAGGCGTGACGAAATCAGATGGAGCCCCGCTATCAGAATAGTGTCTGGGGTCGTGAAGACTTGTCTTAAAACAAGTAGCCATCCAAGCCAAGTGTCAGCTAAGTCCAAATGGAAAAGGCACCCAAGCCCGTATCTCCAAGGATTGTAAGTAATAAAATCCAAGACAGGACCAGAGGAGGGAGTGGTAATAGGCTGAAATTCGGAGCACTCATCTTGCAGAAGACCATAGGTGATGGTGAAAGTCCCAAGTCCATTTGCAGTGCCCTCGTGTGGATTCCGCCTCTGGTGACTCACTGGTCATTGACCACTGATGTGAGTAGCCTTGTCGTTAGACGGAGCTCATTGGAAAGTGGACAGATGCAGTTAGGTTAAAATGTAACACCATATCAGTTATTCTCTCTTTTGACTCCTTTTAAAAGTTTAGTTTTCAAAAAAAAAAGTTTAGTTTTCATATGGTCCGCTCTCCATTGTTTTTCTGTTATTGTCGGATTGTTTTGTTTTTGTATGTTTTTCTTTATATGCAAGCCAGGATCAGAAAATCTATAGAGATAGTTACTAGATGAATAGTTTCTTAAGGCAAGGAAGATTGGGGGGAAATGGGGACACTCAAGAAGATGTTCTAAAACTGATTGTGATGATTGCACAACTCTTTTTCATATGTTTAGATCAATGAATTGTGTGATATGTGAATTATGTGTCAATGAAACTTTTCTAAAAAATAGAAAAGCTTCTTTCCAAGGACCACATTCCTAGGGTTGGAGAAGGGCCAACCCTCAGTCTAGGTTCCCTGGAGACACGCCACCAGCTGTGCTGTGTTAACACACATGATGACTTTGCTTGTGCTATTCTGGCTATTTGAACTGCCTTCCCCGAAGCCTAGCTCAAGTCTCACATTGTCTCCAGCAACTTCACAAGGCCCTTGCCCTTAAGTCAGGTCACATAAGAGCATGTCGGGGGACTCCCTAAATGTTTGCTCAGTGAGAAACTTTAAGTAAAGCTTCTGAGACCTATTAAATCCAAGGATCTCTTTTTTAAAATGTATTGCAATTCATGTGGAAGTTTTCCATATCTGACACTGTTTCAAGGCTCTCCGTATGGTTTCCGGTGGCCAGTTCCTCGGAAGTGGACAGCTTATCCCTTCTTAGTCTGCATGCTTTGCTGACACTGGCTCCCTTTGGGCACCATGGGGGCATTTGGCATACAGCAGGGACATCCAGCATCCGCAGCACAGCAACACAGAGCCACCCCAGCATGACAAGCTGACAGACACACGATGGGGACCCTGTCCTAGGCCACTTTAACTCTATTACACCACTCTTACCACACAGAGTATTGATTAGAATATAAGCGCTTGGTGAACATTTATTGATGCTGGTTGATCTCTTGGTCAGAAACTATCTTCCTATAACCTAATAATTTTTAGTTAACATATCAAGTAATAAAAAGTGCATTAGAAAGCTTTGGTTAGATAAAAGGGCCTTGCCTTAATACTAAATAGCATAAGCAAATCCAGTCTTTTGTGTAATTCACACTGTAAACATTTTTTTTTAAAGAAGAATTCATTTTAAAGAAAGTGTGTATGTCATAGAGCAGAAATAGCTTGGCGGTCTTAATTGGTAGCAAAAGCGCCTTGCATGTTGTACGGCATTGCTGCCTTGCTTAAACGTAGCAGGAAAACACACAGGGACAGCGCTCTCCTGTTGCTGTGAGTCAGAATTGACTCGATAGCAACGAGTTGTCGGCTGTATTTTGTACTTAAGGTTTTTCCAGGACTAATTCCACTCTAATCAAGAAGGAGTGGGCTGTCCACTTCTGAGGAAATAACCACTGAAAGCCTCATGGGTAGCATTGAAACACTGTCAGACACGGAAAACCTCTGAACAGAAGCAGGAGTTGGACCGATAACCTCAAAGTCAGCAGTTCGAAAGCACCAGCTGATCTGTGAGGGAAAGATGAGGCTTTCTGTTGCCCTAAGTATTTGCATTCTCAGAAACTCGCCGGGTAGTTCCACTCTCTCCCATAAGCTTACGAGGCGTCTGAATAGCCTCAGTGACCGCCACTTTTTGAGAAACCACCTGGTTTGAGGAGATGGTTTCAACCCAGCTAACGTGTGAGTTTGAGCTCTGAGTGAAATAAGTCACTTCAACCATGTCCCCTGCTGGTCTACCAAGTTGGCTTATTGTCGTAAGTAGTGTTACTAGATAAGAAAGATCTATGTGTCTGGACATCACATCCACAAGCCCTATTCTTTGGCCAGTAGCAGACACACCACCAAGAAAGTGTCCGTCACATCTAGGAAAATGCTCGAGAAGAACTTGACAGACGTAAACTACAGAGATGGCCATCTGCTCTCATCATTTCGGGTCAGTGGGTCCAGAGAGGGTCCAAATAATTAACATTTTTATAAGCTCCCCAATGATGCTTACAGTCGCAGGGCTCTTTATTAAGTTATATATACGTGTGGTAAAATAAATAATACAACCCTGATGTACACTTTTTCTGATTTTTTTCCTTTTTTTAATCATTTTATTAAGGGCTCATACAACTCTTACCACAATCCATACATACATCAATTGTGTAAAGCACATTTGTACATTCATTGCCCTCATGATTTTCAAAACATTTCTCTCCACCTAAGCCCCCCGCTCCCCCTCCCTCATGAACCCTTGATTATTTATAAATGATTATTTTGTCATATCTTGCACTGTCCGACATCTCCCTTCACCCACTTTTCTGTTGTCCATCCCCCAGAGAGGAGGCTATATGTAGATCCCTGTAATCGATTCCCCCTTTCCAACCCACCCTCCCGGTATTGCCACTCACACCACTGATCCTGAAGGGATCATCACCCTGGATTCCCTGTGTTTCCAGTTCCTATCTGTACCATTGTACATCCTCTGGTCTAGCCAGATTTGTAAGGTAGAATTGGGATCATGATAGTGGGGGCGGGGAGGAAGCATTTAGGAACTAGAGGAAAGTTATATGTTTCATCGTTACTACATCGCACCCTGACTGGCTCATCTTCTCCCCAGACCCTTCTGTAAGGGGATGTACAGCTTTTTCTGATTTTAAACTATGTATTGTCCCCTGGTTCTGCCTCATAGTGGAGTGCAGGTTCTGCATGAACACACCCACGTTGTGGGAAATGGAGAACCGGAAGAAAATGTATGCGGACAAATTCTCTGCCTTCATGTTTCAGCAGTCTGGTGGAGGGAGGGAAGCCTTCACGCCTGCATTGGAAGTTACGCAATGGTGGCAGGTTTTTAGATTGAGTTATTTTACATTTAAGAGCAAGTTTCATTAGCCTTTTCTCATTTCCTATTGTTTTAATGGCCATTTTCTTTCTGTATGTATCATATTCTTGATGTCGTTCATCAACTACTTCGGTCTTCAGACATTATTGTTCGATGCATCAAATGTGTTCTTGAGATGGTCTGTAAATTTGGATGGGATGTACTCAATATCATATTTTGGTTTGCATCAACTTGTTTTAATTTTCTTCAGCTTCATCCTGAACTTGCATATGAGCAATTAATGGTCTATTCCACAGTTACCCCTGGCCTTATTTAGGGTAATGGTATTGCATTTCTGCATCATCTTTTCCAACAAAATGCAGAAATTATTGAACAATATCATTAGTATTACATGCAAGTAAAATTTAGCTGGAGATCACTTAACAATGGTTGCAGTAGTACATTGACAGGAGCTGCCAGAAATTCAAGCCAGATTCATAAAAATACATGGAACGAGGGACATCACTGCTGATGCCAGATGGACCTTGGCTGAAAGTACAGAATATGAGAAAGATGTTTACTTACGCTTTATTGACCATGAAAAGGCATTGAGCTGTGTGGATCACAGCATTGAGAAAAATAGGAATTCCCAAACACTTGACTGTGCTCATGTGGATCGTGTAAATGGACCAAGAGGCAGCCTTTTGAATGAAGCAAGGGAATGCAGGGTTGTTTAAAGTCGGGAAAAGTATGTGGTTGGGGTTGTATCCTCTCACCATACCTTTTCAGTCTGTATGCTAAGCAAATAGTGAGATACTCTGGGCCATATGAACAAGATTATGGCACTAGTATTTGGAGGAGGCTTATTAAGAACCTGCCATATGCAGGTGACACAGCCTCCCTTGCTGAAAGTGAGGACGATTTGCAACACTTGCTGGTGAAATCAAAGATTGCAGCCTTCAGGATGAATTGCAACTCAATGTAAGCAAAGCCAAAATCCTCACACCTGGACCAACAGACAACAACATGAGAAACGGATTGAAGCTGTCAAGGTTATCATCCTTTGGATGCACAATCAATGTTCACGGAAGCAGCAGTCAAGAAATCAAAGATTATATTGCATCGGGAAAATGTGCTGCACAAGACCTCTTTGAAGTGCTGAAGAGCAAGAATGGCTCTCTGAGGACTACCGTGGGCTTGACCCAAGCCCTATGCCTGTAGAACGTGCACACTGACTATGGAAGACCGAAGAACTGCTGCATTTGAGTGATGGTGTTGGTGAAGAATATTAGTACCTTGGAACAGAACTCTGTCTTAGAAGAAGGATAGCCAGAATGTTCCTTATAAGTGGAGATGGTTAGACTTCTCTCACATGGTTTGGACACGTGATCAGGAGAGACCAGGCCTTGGAAAAGGACATGATGCTTGGTAAAGTAAAAGGGCAGGGAGAAAGAGGATGACCTGCATCAAGATGGCTTGACACAGAGGTTGCAACTACCGGCTCAAGTCTAACAACAATTGTGAGGATGGCACAGCACCTGGCAGTGTTTTGATCCATTGTGCCTGGGGTCACTGCATCAGACCAATTTGACAGCACCTATGGCAGCATCAACCTCTAAATGAGGCCATTGCCTGTCATTTGTAAATCATAGTAATTTATTTTTGCTATAATAGCACTTCTCTTTACTATATATTGAAACAGAATTTCATACCAGCAAGGTGCTAAATCAGTGCACCAAATTAGTTCTGTTATTAACACATAAGATTGTAACCGTTATGATTTGTCTATCTTTAACCAACACCGTTAAAAAGCCATCATAATCTAATGGTCAGATTTAGACCACAATCTATTGTTCTCTGATGGGGTTTGTTCTCTTTCTTACTCTCTGAAGCTTTTTCATAACAGAGGGAAGTGGATAAATAATGGCGTCTGTATGCATGCGGTCAGGTCAGTACTTGGCCTGGTGCTTTCAGTCTGACAGCCACTATGGGGAGGGAGCAATTCCCAGCAATCTGTTCATTCTACCCTCCAGTAGGCACAGCAAATAGAAAGTGTTCCAACTACACCGTAGGGCTTCTTGAAGGCTAAACACTACATATGGCATTTGTTGAATCATTTTACTGTCCACAAGATAGAAATATATTTCTCATTCACCTGGAAAAATCTGTGAGCATTTATCTGTAGATAGTAACTAAATGTATCAACAGATTAATTTTCTCTGACTTAAGTTCAATGAATTTATCAATTAAGGAAACTAATTTTGGTTATGATATTCACTGATATGGCGTATTAGCACCTTTTTTTTAGATCAATGTTAGCACACATCTGCTTATAAAAACGTTCATATTTTCATTTCAATGTAATCACTTGGGGGGAAACAACCTAGAAATTTCATATGCCAGCTGTTATATATGGCTCTGTTCTGAAAAATGTGAAGTAGATTAAAGTTTATGTGCTGCAAATCTTGAGATGTAGAAATTCAGGAAATTTTTTCTTGTGTTTCATAACACCTAACTTAACATACATAAACCAATGATCCCAAGTACAGAAATCAGGGCAAGGACAGCAGGAAGGCCGAGAGGCCATGGTAACTATTGTCTTGGGTACTTTTGTCGCATCCCTTCTTCCCTCGCAATGCCCCCTTTCCAAAAGAAAAGAGCAAGTGCGCCAGACTTGGACAAAGATCCCCAAATTCCTAGTCCCCGTTATCTAGGGATCATTATTCTGAGCAGGGGACACAAATGAGAAAGTAGTCCAAGTCCTTCACCGGCCAGGGACACTGATGCTGCTTGGAGCTGCGCTGAGGAAGTGAAACCAGGCGCCTGAATGTGAATCGGTAAGTTGTTGTTGTGTTCCCTTTGGGTGGCGACCCGTCTCACGATGGGCCTCGAGGAACTTTCTCTTCCTTCATGAAGAACTCAGACAATCATCTCTCGCTTTTTTTTTTTTTTTTTTAAGCATTTTATTGGGGGCTCATACAACTCTTATCACAATCCATCCATCTATCCATTGTGTCAAGCACATTTATACATTTGTTGCCATCATCATTCTCAAAACACGTTCTTTCTTTCTACTTGAGCCCTTGGTATCAGCTCCTTATTTTTTACCCTCCCTCCCTGCCCCCACTCCCTCAGGAACCCTTGATAATTTATAAATTATTATTATTTTGTCATGTCTTACACTACCCGATGTCTCCCTTCACTCACTTTTCTGTTGTCTGTCCCCCAGGGAGGGGGTTACAAGTAGATCCTTGTGATCGGTTCCCCCTTTCTCCCCTACCTTCCCCTTCCCCTCCTGGTATCGCTACTCTCATTATTGGTCCTGAGGAGCACCGGCAATCTTGTCTCTTGTATGTGAACTCCGCTCTGGGTCACAAATGATCAGCCCATGAGCAGATACCTGACCTAAACCAGGTCCATCAGATTCTTCCTACCAGGACTTCTAAATCCAGGCTATAACATTTTTGCTCCCACTGGGCTACACTCCAAAGTAAGGGACATGCACCAATGTAAACGCTGGGGGCACAGTTAGGATTTGATGTGTGAACGGGATAGTGGAGGCCATTGTTGTACAAAGAGACGTGAAGTTGTGGATACAGAGAAGCGGTCATCAGAAGGTATTTCCTGGGTGCCTGGCCACTATTTTCTAATCCCAGATATCTTTGCAAGGTATTTTTGCCCTTGGATTCCACACTCTATTTTAAATCCTTGTGATAAATTATTTCAGACTCAACTTGATATCAAGAAACAAAAAACACACCCGTTGTGTTTACAGAAATAATTTGGTTCAGATAACAAGTATCAATGAAGTGGAGATGAAAAAAGAAAGTACTGAAGTATCGCAGCGGTTGCAACCGCAGGAAGTACACATCATCCTTAGGGCTGGGGAAATAAAGGGACATGTGGGATTATTGAAATGTAAAAGATTAGAAGAGGGTTTAAGAAGAAATTCTTTCAGGTATCACATTCACAAAGTAGTGTACAGACGCAGAGAGACAAATACAGAATAACTGTCACTTTAGTTCAGGTCATTTTTCTGTCATTTGCAAAGACAGAGTCCTAGCTAATTGTCGGAGTCAGCGCTCTCTAGTGAGGCGTATGTAAAGAGAAATTTACTTCAAGGAAATGACTCATGCGATTGTGGGGTTTCAAACACAAACCAAATTAACTGTTGTCAAGCCAATTCTCACGCACAGTGACCCTATAGGACAGCATGGAATTGGCCCTTTGAGTTTCCAAGGCTGTAAATTGTTATGGGAGAAAAAAGCCTCATCTCTCTCCCGTGAGGCAGCTGCTGATTTCAAACTGTAGGCCTGCAGTTAGCAGCCCCACTTGTAAGGGACTGCCACGCCCTGTCCCCCTCCCTTGGTGCAGGCCGCGGGCTGCAGACCTCTGCTGGCGCACATGGCTGCAGGAGCTGATGAAGCCAAACGCACGCTACAGCCCCCTGATGGCTCAGGAGATCTGCAGGTCAGGCAGCAAACTGGAGACTTTGGCAGGTTTACGTTCCGACATCTGGGGCCCAGAGAAGGGCGCAAGGGCGGAGGAGTGAGCTTTGTCAGAACACCCAAGGTTCTATTGGAAGTGGGCCACGAGCCCAAGGAAACCCCCCTGCTAGCCCTCAAAGGAAGCTGATGATGGTGTCCGCCAAACCATCCCGAACCAGCATCTGGTTAAACTCACGCATGACATTAACCTTTACGCTAACGCAATTCCGTTTTGAGTACTTTGCGTGAGCACATGTGCACTTTTCAAGGTCATTTAAAACGACTGCCCAGCCTTGACTGCACGCCTGTGCTCAATGATTCCTCCCGAGATCTGGCGGCTACGTGTTCAAGCTCGTTCTTCACTCTCCTCGACAACCCGGCTTCATCACAGGACCCAAGACCTTGTGCACATCTGTCCCCTCGGAAGATGGGGGACAGAACCTCGGGGTCAAAAACAAACAGGACTTCTGCATTTGAAAGATTCCCAATCGACAGAAAAGTGACCAGACTGGTCCGAAGACAGCGAGTGCCTGTCAATGAGACGCGGGTTCCCGCGGTGTCTGGAGCCGGCAACCACCGCAGGGTGCGTGTTTGGGGGTGCTTCCGTTCGTGTGGGAGAGCACGCGGACAGACCCCGGCGGCCAGCTCCTTCTCGCAGTGTGGGCGATGCTGCTGCCTCATCCCGCTGCGCGCTCCTGGACCCGCACGTGGGCGTGGGTACTTCCCTCGTTGTAAAATGCACTGTGCTTTCCTTATCTGGAAGCCAGACTGCCACTCATTTTCTCCTCTTAAAACACTTATTGGTCAGCCGTCCAGATGAATTTAAGAATCGTTTTTTAAAATTTGAGAAGTTCCTACGAAAACATCTTTATCCGTTCAAAATGCACGCTGAAATGATGGGTGAAATTATGTGTCTGGAATTAGCTTTAAATGACACCACCCGAAAGCAGGGGGGAGGGGGAGAAGGGGCGTAAGTAAATGAGGCAAGATCAGCAAACTGCCTGTAGTTAGTGAAGTTTAGTCATTGGTTTATGAAACTGTTTTCTCTACTTTACATAAATTTGAAAGCTACCATATTAAAAGGTGGAATAATAAGAAGTTCCCTTAAGTGTTTCGATAGGGGTGCCCGTAAAAGATTATATGTGACATTGGGAAGTGGACAGTAGTACTCTACAGAGCCTGGTTCTATGCATCCCCAGGGAGGATCCCAGGTAAAAACTTGACTATTAACCGAAAGTTCTGTGGTGAGAACCCATGAAGAGTACAGCCTGCAAAGCCATACCGGGCACTTCTGCCCTGCCCTGTAGGGCCACTAGGACTCTGTAGTGACCATATTCCTAATACAAGGGTCAGTCGAGAAGTATTGCTCCCGGCTTCCAGTTCACACATGTGTGGTTTATCACAAACAAAACCTATTTAAACCTATTTCTCTGACCAATGGAAGGTTTTTCAGTACACACTTGTCTTAGACTTGTTAAGGTGCCTGCAAAAAAGGCCCAATTAAAACAGTGCAATCTCAGGGATCTATGGGGACAGTTACACTCAAGGCTGAAAAGCTAGCTCAAAAGGTTATGACAACTCATTTGGGGGACCCCTCCCCAATGAGTAATTGTGGTAGATTTTCTGGAAGGACATGAGGACTTAGTATGAAGATGTTTTCAAAAAACGAAACCCTGCATTGGTGCAGGGAAGTTGTACCATGTTTGTGTGTTTTACAGTCATGAAAATGCTCCTTCTTCACTAGTAGCAAGGGTTGTCCTATGAGAGTTTCTTTGAGAAGCCTTACCCATGCCCTCCCCACCCCCACCCCCATGTGTTCCTGCAGATGTTTTTTTGGTTGCCTCAACTCAAAGAACATTTAAAAGGAACATGGTTTGTGCTTCTTGGGGATGCTCAAACTGTAATTTTGAGCCAATGTAGATGGAAGAGGCGTGATCGATCGGGGAGGAGTCCGAGAGATGGAGACAGGGTACAGACCTAGACATAATTTCATCCATCATTTTAGCGTGCATTTTGAACTTCATGCTGGTATGTTGCATTCACATCTTGGAGCACTGAGTTGAAGTCTGGTCCCTCTTTCCTTGTGGAGATAGAAACAAGACCCTCCCCTTGGGTGGGTTAGTGCCCTGTCCCCCACTACTCATGTCTTTTTTTTTCTTTTTTAGTTGGCTACTATATGTATCCCTGGATTGGGTCTGGCCCCTGCCATACTACCTGGTTTCACCCCAGGAATGTGTGTATACAGAAGCCTTTTCCCTATGCCCCTTTTGCATTTTCAAGCTTACCTCAGCAGACTCATATTGTACTTGTCCTTTTGTGCTTGGTTTACTTCACTTAGCATAATTTGCTCCAGTTCTTCCCATGTGGTAATGTGCTACATGCATTCATCACTGCTTTTTAGGGGTGCATAGTATTCCATTGTATGTATGTACCACAGTGTTTGGGTTTTTATTTATTTATTTATTTTTTTGTTCCACCATTTTTTAATCCATTCGTTTGCTGGTGGAAATTTGGGTTGTTTCCAACTCCTTGCAATTGTGAACTGTGCCGCAATGAACATTGGAGCACACATATCTGGCCGTGATTTGTTTCTGGCCTCTTCTGGGTATATGCCCAGTAGTGGGATTGCTGGGTCCTATGGTAGCTTGATTTTCATCTGTTTAGATATCGCCAAATCGATTTCCATAGTGGCTGTACATACCTACAGGTCCACCATCAGTGGATGAGAGTTCCTGTCTCCCCACAGCCCCTCCTCATTCTTTTTTAATGACAACGATAGCAAAAGAAACCTTTAGCTGCAAGAGCCCAAACAAATCTACAGTAAAACCTGAAGGCTATTAATTCAAGCGAACAGAGCTCAAACTCCAGGGTGTTTTTCCTTACATAATTCTCCTGATGTCACTGTTGGTAGCCGTGACATCAGGGGGATGACCGGAGTGGCAGAACAGCAACAGAGATAAAACCAAGAGCCAGGATATAGGGCAGGGCGGTCGCCTCTTCAGCCTGTGGAACAAGTAGAGCTGAGTGGCTTAAGACAAGGGATTGTCTCACGGGACAGAGTGTCTCCAGGCACTTAAATGGGGGAGTGAGCTGCTGATCTAGCTACTGCTGCTTGCCTGCGTGCCGAGGCTTAGGGCACAGTGATGTGTCCTTTAGGCATTTATTAGCAACCTAAAGGAGCACTGTCACATTGCCTAAGCAGAGGAGAGGCCAAAGTCCAGAGAGCGGCCTGCCTGTTAGCATGGCTGAGAAGAGGTGGTCACTGTTGGAGTCAGTGTACCCTGAGCGTTTGCAACCCATTAATTCGCTGTTGTTGTAGTTTGGTGCCATCGAGGCTTCTGAAATCCTAGTGACTCTACACAACAGCACTGCCCAGTCCTGAGGGACCTTCACTCTTGCTTCTGTGTTTGAGGCAGTTATTGCAGCCACTGTGTCAGCCCCGCTTGCCAGGGGCCTTCCACTTGTTCACTGCCCCTCTGCTTCACCAAGCATGACATCCTTCTCCACGGACCGGCCTCTTCTGACAACACGTCCAAAGTACGTAAGACGAAGCCTCGCCATCCTTGCCTCGAAGGAGCACTCCGGCCGCACCTCTTCCAAGACAGACTTGTTTGTCTCCCATTGGCTTCCTTAGGAAATCCCCAGATCCTGAGCATGTCCTATGAGTTTTGTGACAATTGCACTGAATTGTGGAACCCAGCTGAGAAGGAGAGAGTGCCCTGGCAGGGAGAGTTGGCATCAGAGTTGCTAAGAAGTTTGGAGATGGGAGACATATCTGACATCAGCCTCATAGGAATTGACCTTGGAGAAGGTCTGGCATCAGGAAAGCAGTCATTCTTTCCCCCATGCTCCAAACACACCGTCTTCTTTGAGGCTTTTTGCTTCTCTTGTTCTTCCACCTGAAATTGTATTCCCTGCCTGGTGGGCACCTATTTTCCCTTCAATTCTGACTCAAAACCACTTTTCTGTTATGTCTTCCCCAGCTTTATATTCCAAAGGACCCTTGTTCCTCTCTCTACCACACATTGCAACGTGGGAGAATAATCCGCAGTGCGGGGGGGTAGGAGGGGGGTGGTCCTGAAGGACCATTTTACTCATCTTTGCACACTCGGTCCATGGTACATAACAGATACTCAAAAAATGCATGCACTGAATGAACCAAAGAAAAGAAACTAAACAGGAAGTACTCTTATTGAAGAGGATGCCCTGGGTAAACGCGAGCCTCACATTCTAACTTACACATACAGACGGGACATCTGACACACT
Source organism: Echinops telfairi (assembly GCF_000313985.2). Lineage (NCBI taxonomy): Eukaryota > Metazoa > Chordata > Mammalia > Afrosoricida > Tenrecidae > Echinops > Echinops telfairi. The sequence goes on from NW_022106471.1 coordinate 16,393,276, forward strand.
CAGGAAGCATCCGATGTCCATAAAAACTACAACCAAACCAAGCTCACTGCCCTGGAGTCCATTCTGACTCGTGGGGCCCTGGTGGCATCCTGGTTTCATGCTGGGCTGCTGCCGGTGAGGTCAGCAGTTCCAAACCACCAGGCAGTCTGTGGGAGAAAGATGAGGCTTTCTACTCGCAGTTCTACCCTGCTCTACAGGGTCACCATGAGATGTCAACAAATGAGCCTTCAAGTGTATACATAGGAATTCTTGGGTGAATTTAAATGTCCTTACCTTTTCTTGGCGGCCACGTTCTTATAGAATTAGTTCAGACAGAGTTCCTTCAGCGCAGAAGAAGAAAAGTATTATATCGTTCACAGATCAGAAGGAATCCTGGGCGTGCCAGTCCTCTTGATTCCCTGGTCAGGTGGGATTCCACTCTGTGTCTCTGGAGCAATGGGTGGTGTACAATCTGAGTGTACTTGGCCCCCTCCACAACAGAGCCCAGGCTCACGTATACCTTTATGCTGGGTTCAGCATTCAAGAGCGCAGCGGGGGAGCGTGCAAACCCTTCCTCGTGATTCTTCCTCACACTGAGAGACACTGTGTGTGTAGAAATGCACGATGGACATACCAGTAAGTGGACAAGTGACGTTCTGTAGGGGTGATCACTGCTTATACCACCTGCCATATTTTTGCCATTGGCTTAAAAAGAAAGAAAGAAAGAAATTTAGTTTGGCCGGATTTATTCTTCTAAAACTCATCTTGATTTTTTGCCAATTCCAGGTAATTCTATACGGCCTTGCAAATTGAGCGAGAGAAAAATGCTTCACAATGAGTGCAGGAAAAACACGGCCATTGCCCTTCTGACCTTTGTTAAAATATCCAAGGATGCGTTCCTAACCCATGGTAAACAAAGAGAAACAAGGGACATTGACACAGCTGGGGAACGAATTCAGAGCGACCGGAGCTGGAAACAGCTTCCCTTGCGTTCATACAATCCGTACCCTGTGGGAAGTCAGAGTCACACGGAGGAGCCCTGAGAACCTAAAGGTGCGAATCGGCTGCTTTGTGCGGTCAAGTCAGACGCATCCCTTGACTCAGAAACCTCTCTCTTGAAAGCCAGGCTGAAACCTTCCCACGGGAGGTGTGCATGAGTTTGTGAACAGTAACACATCAATGAGTTCTCCCTAATGTAGAGCTGCCAACACTTTACCTTGTTATTGCACTGTCAATATAGGAGACGTAGTTGGTAGGGAAAAAACTCCATTTGTTGGAAGGTATGAACCGCGAACACTATTTTGCTCTGGACATGGGCTGTAGAGGAAAAAGGTGCTAATGAAAATGCCAGGAGCGCGGCGGTCCGGTCAGCCACCGTGGTGGGGGTGGCCCAGGGCTGGGCAGCATCCCCTGCCAATGGGCCTGGGCTCCTCGCGAGTCAGGACTGACCCCAGGCGGCCCATCACAACACACGGTCTGTGGATGCTGATCTCAGGCTGGTTGTCAAAGAGGCTGACTAAATTTTACCAAATGTGGGTAAAAGGCACACACTCTGATTTATTGTCCATATTGTTTTTATTAAAGAAAATGATGACAGTGATTTCAGCGGGCACAAGCTTTAAGTGCGGTGCTGCTAATTGAAAGGCTCAGGGTTCGTACCCACCAACTGCCCTGAGGGAGCAGAGACCTGGTTATCTGATCTGAGCCCGTGAAAATTATAGCTCGCGAAACCGATTCTGTCATGAAGGATGGATAGGAGAGGCTGACCTTGGGCTGAGGCCTTTCCTGTCTGCTTTTGGTGCGGTACAAGCAAGGGGGGGCAGGGAGATTGTGGTATGGGTCTGCCTTGCGTCCACACCGTGCTTAGGACACTGTCCTCCATAGACACAACTCGTGCCCCGTGACCTCTCCTCCAGGAGACTGACTAGATCATTCAGGATTTTAACAGCTGAGCAGTGATAGCAGCTCTCTGCTCGACCCTGCCTGGTGCCTCCCACCCCGTGAGTCCCTTAACTGCCTGCACTTCTCTAAATAACCTGTCACTAAATTCTCTTCAAGTGTGTCCTCTGCTTCCTGGCAACTCTTGAGAGAAAAAAAATTTTTTTTTAAGGTAGAAAAGAATCTGAACTACATCTGAGATGAAATTCATCTTCTTTTTTTTTTTTTGCAAGACAAAATTTCATTTATTTGTCATTAAAAATAAATATTTCATAATATATAATTACATATTGTTTTGTGATTAATCACTATGCTTTAATGATGTTCAATTTGTAACAATGAAAATACATCCTGCATATCAGCTATTTACATGATGATTCATAACAGCAGCGAAATGACAGTTATAAAGTAGCAATGAAAATAATTTTATGGTGGGAGGGGGGTGTTGCCACAACATGAGGAACTGTATTAAAGGGTTCCAGCATTAGGAAGTTTGAGACCCACTGCCTAGAAATGAAGACAGGTAGGCCCAGGCTAGAAACTATTGCTCTTTTTTTTTTTTAAACATTTTATTAGGGGCTCATACAACTGTTATCGCAATCCATACACACATCAATTGTGTAAAGCGCATTTGTACATCATTCTCAAAACATTTTCTCTCCACTTAAACCCCTGACATTAGGTCCTCGTTTTTTCCCCTCCCTCCCCGGAAATTCATCTTCTAAGAAACTTTTGGACAACCTCTTCTGCGCTTCCATAAGATGCATATGCTATACTTAGGCAGTTAACAATTTATAGTTACTGAACTCACTGCAAAGAAGTTCATTCTATCTGTGCCGAATATATTTATAAAATTTAGTGTGGGCCAACGACAACACTGCCGCTGATTGTGAAAATGGTTTCACTAGAACACAGCCATTTCCTTCTTTATGCATGGTCTCTGGCTGCTATAGCCATTTCTTTATGAATGGGCTGTGCTGCTTTAGCCATTTCTTTATGAATGGGCTGTGCTGCTTCATGGGACATTGCCACAATGAGTGGTTACAACAGAGACTATGTGTTTTAGAAAGCCCAAGCATTGTTATAAAAAAAAGTTCGCTGACCTCTGAACCGGCTTATTGAATAACTTTTTACCACGTGATTTCTTTTGGTCTCATGTAGATATAATCTGCTTGGTATTTTGTATCTTCAACTTATAGCAACTCAATAGAACTATTGATTAATGAGGAAATTGAGAATACATCGACAAATATAGAACTCCTAATCTTACTTTTAGGAGCCCTGGCAGTGTACTGGTTACAAGTTGGGGTGCCCTCCACAAGGTGGGCAGTTCAAAACCACTAACAGCTTCACAGGAGAAAGGCTAGACTTTCTACTCCCATAAACAGTTACAGTCTCAGAAACCCCCAGGGGTCACTATGAGTCAGCATGGACTCGATGGCTATAGTTTTGGAGTTTTTTTGAAACCTAGTTTTACTTCAAACATAGTGAATGCATGTGAACTCTTTTGTGAGATTTAATAGTAAAATTTCAGATATGATTATGGGGGTGTGGGGTTTGCTGTTTAAAAAAATGGTAAACTGGCTATTCCACACATGCTGTCATCGTTAAGGTACTAATATAAACCCTATGTACAACAAAACAAAACACTACCTAGTTCTACATCATCCTCAAAATCATTCGGTATGTGAATCGTCTGAATTAATGTTCTCTATTTACTGCTTTGGGTTCTAATATCCATTGCATTGGCTACCCAGAAACTCACAGCCAAAATTCATGATGAAAGGGTTGATTAAGGAAGTTAACAAGTTGTAAAGTCAGTGAGAAATGCCCAGGGGAGTTGTTTACCAGGATACCTTACCAAGTTTTGGGTCTGCTAATAAATGCCCAAAGGAGCATACCACTGGACCATACACCTTAGCCCAAAGGCATTTAACTCCACTTCCATGGGCCAGCAAACCCAACCCCCCAGTTAAGTGCCCAGAACATCCACAGGCAAACCAGCCTCCTGCACACAAAGCACTCATCTTAACTGACTGCGTGGCTGGCAAGCCCATCCCTCTGTTCCACGTGCTCCTGGTGCTGCTGCGGCGGCTCCTCTGATGAGATAGCTGTCATAGGGATCCAGGGAGTTCACTGCACAGGAATCTTGAGTCCAGAGGATGTGATTCACTCCTACCTCTCTTTGGTAATGAGATCCACCCTCCTGCTTCTCAGAGGGCTCATTTTATACACAGCACGGTGGCTCTCCAAGGAATCCTATTTGCAGCTACTCACAGGTGGATCTTAAAGGTTTCTTCCCCCACCTGCTTACCAGAAAGGTGGTTTGGTGGAGTTAGGGACTTTGGGTAGAAGAACCACATTAAATAATTCACTGCCCTGCACTATGAGGTGCCCATCAATCCATCTCCTTGTGTGGTAGTACATGATAAACATGGTCACTAAAAATGCATTTGAATTCTATATCCTGATGAATTCAAACTGACAGACATGTTCAAACTGAGGTTATTATATATAGTCTTGCATGTAATAGCTTTATGAGAGTGATAGGAATTTTTCTAAGTAATATGAACCAAATGTGTCTTATCAGCCATTATGGGAGAGAAATTATTGGCAATTAAGGTGTTTTCTCCATTATGTGGTGCTGATTTTTCCAAATATGACCATAAACTTCTTTTTATAATAGGAAAAGATTATTTTTACAATCTGAAATGTTTGGCCTTATGTGATATGTGCCCTCATGAAGAGATCACTGAACACATGGGTGCTATAGCAAAGTGTGGTAAAAAAGCCTGATGATGTCAAGCTATTAGAAAGAATCATGCCTGGGGTCTTAAAGGTGCGCGTTAAAGTGGGCAGCCATTTGAGTGAGGTGCCAACTAAGACCACGTGCAGGAAGCACAGCAGCCTGTGTGATCCAGGATTGTGAATAATAAAATCCAAATCTGAAGGGAGTGGCATCAGAGCTTACAGTGTGAACACCTGGTTTGCAGAAGGCTTTGGGTGACAGTGGGAGCCCAAAATCTCTTTGCAGGGGCCCCACATGGATTAAGACTCCAGTGACTCCCCTCTGACCATAGTCCAGGGACGTGAACAGCCTTGCTCTCAGACAGAGAAGATTGTCACGTCAATTGTGGCAGATGCAGTTAGGTTCAGATGTAATACCTTATTATGTGGTCTCCCTTTTGACCCATGTTGAAGTCACCATTTCTAATGTTTTCTGCTTTCTTTTCACGGAGGTTTTCCTCGGTTTTGTTCAATCATTGTTGCCGGCCCTTTCCCCCCTTCCTGTTTGTGTTTTGTATGATTTCTGTATATGAAATCCATGATAGAGACAGTAACTGAATTAGCAATTACCTAAGGGAATGGCCCCGGAGGTGGTAGGGAAATGGGGAGCTAACAACAATGAGCATGAGAAGAAAATGTTCGGAAATTGATTGTGGGGCTGATTGCACAACTCTTATTAATATGATTGAGTGATTGAATTGTATGATAGGTAGAGCATATTCCAATAAACTATTTAATTATAAGAAATGAAACATGTTTCGATGGGTGAAAAGTCTTGTGGAAGCATCTCGGTGCTGGCATGGGTCTCCATGTGGTTCCTCCAGCTCCAGGGCTCTGGTTGCCACCAGCATAGCTCCATGTGGCTTGTCAACAGAATGTGATGCAGAGAGAGTGTGTCTCGTGCCTCCAGGGAGGCAGAGAGGAAGTCCCAGAATTCTCAGGAGAAGGTCATGCCCACACAGAGGCATCACTGGCTACGACCTGATTGACAGGCAAGACTCCACCCCTACACTTAAGTTGACAGGTAATTATGTAATTGCCACAGTCACAAATTCACATACATAATTCAGGTGAAACTGATAGGGAGGAAGATTAGGAATAAAGGGGGTTGTCTCCACTGAATGCCTAGCTAAACGAAAATTAGATGGCCAAGGGGTTTGAAAGAAATCAGATCCATATTAGACACCTATGGGGACAATCCAAAGCTGGGCATGCTCAAACCAAGGTCACCTAACTGCACATGAAGGTCAACCTGGGCATACACACTAGGCGCCGACCTCACATAACAGGTGTGCCTGAAGTCAGCCACTAAGAACGGCCAATACCCTCAACCACACCCCCTCCCAAGTGGCGATAGGAGGGGACAAATAACACAGACTGAGGACAGGCCTTTCTCTGTCAGGGGGGATGGACGGCAGGATCTCTCCTCTTCCCTTTTCAGTTCTGGGACCCCTGTTTTGGTCCTGTGGACTCCACGTTCCAACCACTTTCCCATTTTCCACTCTCCGCTGAAGCGGCCATCTTCAGTCGTGAGCTCTCCCACGCCCCCCTCCAGGCGGCCTTGCACACTTTCTAGACAGAGCGCGTGTTCTCTGAGACTGTACTACCAGAAACTTCCCTTTCCCTTATAAAATTATTTGGATTTACAGAAGTGCTTCTGCCCTGTGAATTCTTTCAACGTTGGGAAGCAGGACTCGAGGAAAAACCATCCCAGAAACCGAACATCCAGCGGGTTCTCCCTCAAAGATTATTATTTCTCAAACTATTAGGACCATCGTGTTTTTCCAGTTCATAGAAAATTAGAAGCAATGAATTAGGATGGTGTGTTAGTCTGGGTAGGTTAAAGAAACAAATTCATGGACATGCATATGGATATAGGAAAGAGCTTCATATATAAGAGCAATTGAATATTGAGAAAACATCCCAGCCCAGGCCAGATCAAGTCCATAAGTCCAATATTAGCCCATAAATCTGATACCAATCTATAAAGTCCTCTTCAGACTCACACAACACATGCAATGACGCCAAATGCAGGACAATTACAGGCCAGTGGGTGGGAAGTCTTGTGGATCCAGTGGCGGTGAAGCATCTCAGCGCTGGCAGGTGTCTCCACATGGTTCCTTCAGCTCCAAGGCTCCGACTACCTCAGGGTAGCTTCATGTGGCTTCTCCTCAGAAATGTCTTGAAAGGAATGAGAGGGGGGTGGGGTGGGAGGAGGGGTGGGAAGAGAGAGAGAGATACATTCCAGCCTCCAAAGAGGAAATACAGGAGTTCCCAGAATCCTCAAAAGAAGGTCATGCCCACACAGAGGCCTCATTGGCTATCCCTTGATTGACAGGCTAGGCTCCACCCCAACACTCTGACTCCTCAAATTGAGAAACGGTTATATAACTACTACAGATAGTGACATCCTATGTGCAGGGATAATTGTCAACAAGAAAAACTCAGCTAACAGAGAAGTTAGGCAAGCTATTCAAAGGGAAATAAAAACTCCTAAGACATAGTGGTCTGGGATCTGGGGGAGAGGTGGGCTACCAGTAAAGAAAACACATGCGTGCTTATTGAGCTGTTGTGGACAGTTTCCCATGTACTCAGTCTCTCAGAGTACTTTGTGCTCAGTACTCAGAGTACCCAGTCTGCCCGGTTATACATTCGAAAAGAAGCTTCGATTCAGTAGGAAAGTACCGTATGGCGTTGGAAAAGAGGCAGATGCTAGTCGTATGTGAACTTGTTCTCTCCCGATGAGTGAGAAGCACAAGTAGTCCGTCCACCCCTCACCTATGGGGTAATCCAACTGTGCTTGTCAAACACCCTTGCACTTCGCAGGAGCTCCGACGACAACACCATATTAACTCATTAGATCATCCTGTAGATGAGATGTGTAAAGAAAACTTTAGCTGGTGACATTAAAAAAAAACATCATAAAGAAAACGGTCCAGCAAATCTGAGATAATTATTCCATCAAAATGATAAAAAAGAAAAATAATTCATTATACGATATTAGAGAAATAAAAAATACATATTATGTCTACATATTTTTCTAAGCTTTCCTCCTCGTCTTTTAAGTTGTAGTCACCGACTCTAAATCAATGGGAGAAGTCCATTATACCCTGTTACCTACTTGTCCATTTGTGAACATCATTCCTAAGAAGGTGGAGCAAAATTTCTTCTTGGATATAATAACATTTTAATCATGTAAATGTCTTAGAGCTCATCTAGGCTAACCTCCTCATTATACCAAAGAAGAAATTGAGTTCCAACTGCCTCACCCAACTTGCACAGCTAGCTAATAACATCTATGCTGCTAGGACCCTTCCCTGAGGCCTTCTTTGCCCTAGGCTGTGACAGTTCCGTTTGCTGTCAGCTTGTCTGGCCAGGATCTCCAGGATAGCATCTAACACTGTGTGGTCAGCTCCAGGATGGGTTCTTAAGCTCAGCGTTAAACTGGTCTGTCTTGATACAATTGAGGAAGGTTTTGTACAGGGTGTGGCCACTTCTGCTGTAGATTGTGTACATAATGGTCTCTCATGTATTTCCTGGTGTTCTAGTAGCCATCGAAATCGTTACACAGAAACTCAGACAAATTCTTGATGAAAGGGTTTATTAAGGAAGTTAACAAGTTGCAAAGCCAGTGAGAAATACTGGTAGTTGTTGACCAGGACACATTACAAAGTTCCAGGTCTGCTACTATATACAGGGACACAGCACTCTGCTGTGAGCCTCCGCTCAAAGGCATTCAGCTCACTCTGTAGCTCAGCAAGCCCAGCTTCCTGAATCAAGTGCCCAGAGACAACCACTCTGCTGGCCAGCCTCCTGCACCCAAGCACTCAAAGTTAACTTGCTCTGTGGGTTGGGAATTCCCATCACTCTGTTCCAGGCCCTGGCTCCTGGTTCCATGGCTGTTCCTGAGATGGTATAGCAGTCCTTAGGATCCAGGAAGTTCAATGCGCCATTATCTTGGTCTTGGGTCCAGATGATGCCCTCCTGGTTCTTGCTTTTAATAATATCCTTCCTCCTGCTTCTCAACGAGGCCTGGTGGTGTAGTTGTCACACAGTGGTTATGAGTTGGGCCTCAATCTGCAAGGTCAGCAGTTCAAAACCAGCAGTTCTCCAAGAGAGAAAGATAGGGTATTCTACTCCCATAAAGAGTTTCAGGAGACTCACGGAGTCAATAGGTCACCTATGGGTCAGTATCAACTCCATGGCAGTGAATTTGGTTTGACTTCCTGCTTCTCAGAGGGCTCATTGTATAACACGCAGGATGGCACTTGAGGGAACTATTTGTAATTTATCAGTATCTTTGCCCACCGGTTTACCAGACCCAGGCAGGGAAAGGTCATTCAGTGGGCTAGACAAGCCACATTAAATAATCCCCTGCCCCTGCAGACTAATGCTGTGTGGAAGCTGAGCCACTTCTGCTGACTCTGGATCCAGCATCTGGGACATCAGCCTCCAGTTACATGGCCTGCTGATCTCAGGAGCCATTAGCGAGCTGACCAGCAGCTGACCAGCAGCTGACCAGCAGCTGACCAGCAGCTCTGCATCCTGAATCAGCCTGGGGTTGCTCGGTTGCCTGTTCCTCTAGCCCGCGCAGGTACACGAGTCAGGAGAAGCCGCCAGCTTACTTCTGATCCATGGCCTAGAGCTGAATTGAATACACCCGCTTCTACAGCTCCATGTACCACTTCATGATAGAAATCATTTCTAGAGAACCCAGCCTAGCACAGATCCACACAGCCGAATGCCTTTGCAGTCAGTAAAACACAAGGGAACACTTCTCTTGGGCTCTGTGACTTCAACCAAGGTTCATCTGACCTCACCCACAATGCCCCTTGTTGCATTTTCTTCTGATGGCTTGAATTTCTGGCAGCTCCTGATTGATGTGCTGCTGTAACCATTATTGAATGATCTTAGCAACGTTTTACTTGCATATGATATTAATGATATTGTTCTGTAATCTGTGCATTCTCTTGGGTCACCGTTTTGGTTTTTTTTGGAATGGGTACAAATACAATCGTTTGGCCAGGTGGCTGTCTTCCAAATTTCTTGGCATAGGTGAGTGCTTCCAGTGCTTCATCAGCATGTTGAAACATTTCTCTGGGTATTCGGTCAATTCCTGGAGTCTGGGTTTGCTAACGCCTTCGGTGTAGCTTGGATGTCTTCTTTCAGTACTATTGGTCCTTGATCATATGCTGCCTCTTGAAATGGTTGACTGTGGACCAGTTCTTTTTGGTACCGTGACTACGGATGCTGCCCATCTTCCTTTGATGTGTTCTGACTCATTCGATATTTCTCTATAGAAGCTTTAAATAGTGCAACTTGAGGCTTGAGATTTTCTTCAGTTCTTTTGCTTAAACTATGGTGAACATGTGGTTCTCTATGTTTTCTAACTCCAGGTCTTTACACATTTCACTACAATACTGTTTCTTTTCAAGCTGCCCTTTGAAACTTTCTGTTTCCGTCATCATTTCTTCCATTTACTTAAGCTATGCGATAATCAAGAGCAAGTTTCGGTCTCTTCTGACATCCACTTTGATCTCTTCTTCCTTTCCTTTCCGTTGCCTCCTTTTCACGGCCCTTCGCTTTCTTCCTGGGTGGGGTTCTTGAGGCCATCCCACCACTCATCAGGTCTCTGTCCCTATGTGCAAGTCTTGAGGAACTTTATGCCCAACAGCTTTTGACAGTATTTTTTTAAATAAATCATCTTACTGGGGGCTCTTACAGGTCTCAGACAATTCCATACATCAATTGTATTAAGCACATTTATACATATATTTCCATCATCATTTCCCAAACATCTTCTTTCTACTTGAGCCCTTGGTATCAGCTCCTCTTTTTCCCCCCTCCCTCCCCCTCTCACCTACCCTTGTGAACACTTGATAATTTATACATTATTGTTATTTTCATATTTTACACCTTCCACTTCACCCACGTTTCTGTCGTTCTTCCCACTGGGGGAGGGGTTGTATGTCTGTCATTGAGATCGGTTCACCTTTTTCCCCTCTTCTCCCCCAACCTTTCCCCTACCCTCATGGTATCGCTACTCTCAATATTGGTCCTGAGGGGTTTATCTTGACAGTCACTTTTAATAGGATTAGGAGAAAAGAGAACTCACATATTGGAATTCAGGGTGCTTTTTCACTTAGCTATCGCCAGAATTGTGAACTGCAGTCAGGGAAACATGCACACACCCATTTTACAGCTGAAGAAATTTATGCTCAAAGCTGTTAGCAACCACTCAATCGTTCTCTTTCTCTTTCTCACTGTGTTATATTTCCCTTAAAAGCTGTTGAGTGATTAAAATATATACGTTCTTAAGGGACTTTAAACTTTTGTTCACGACTTTAACCAGAGGAATCACCTTTCTTGATGGTATGTCTTTAAACTGTGTCTGAGGTGCTCTTGACTTTTCTGCTGTCTTTTAATTGTCACATATTCAAATCCTCAGGGCACAGCCTTAATGGCTGCACTAGAAGGGTGGCTTGGGGGGGGGTGTCCCCCTTTCTCCAGATTACGCCGGAGGTGTTTGGTGGACCATTGGCTTCTTGCTTTGCACACACAAGCACATGCCTTGCCTAAATAGAATTCTGTTTCATACCTTCAATTTAAAAATAACTCATTTTGGGTTGCTGTTGTTTTGAAGATATGTCTCAGAGCATACAGCAGTCCACCAGCTCCCGCGGGGATAGCCGTCCAATTCAGTGACATCGCCTACACTCTTCCAGTGGCTCGCTCACTCACATCCTCCCTCCTCTTCCGATGCCCCTGCCCCCATGGACAGACCCCATGGTTCCCTGCAGTTTCTACTTAATCTTTAAAAAATAATGATGTTTTTTGTTTATGTCTAACAGCCTCACCAATACACAGTTTGCATAGGATACATTTCAAGAGCTCAGTCCCATTCGTAAGAGCTATGCGACCATCCCTGCTGTCGATCCAGGACGTGTCTTATCCCTGGGACTTGTCGGGTTAACGCCTCACTTCCCTCCAGCCTCCCTCGCCAGGTGCCTGCGGATCCATTCCTCCAGCGTGGTCTCTGCGGGTTTTCCTAATCCGGTTTTCTCTCCAGAGAGCACACAAAATCAACAAAGAATACAGACAAATGGCTGAATGCAACACCATCGACAGAGAAAGTCCTCAATGGGAGATTGTGCGAAAAGGAACATCAATGACACGGGGTCACATTCGACTTAACCGTCTGAGTTGCTGTTGTCAACTTGCACACCTTCAACTTTAAGAAGCGTGTCATACTCCCGCTGCTGCTGGATGCCCTGTCCGTAGCTAGCCCACATGGTCCTGGGGCACCGTCCTGGGGACATAGTTAGAAGCCCTGTCCCGAGTCCACCTCCAGGACTCCAAGATGGTGGGGAGAGTGGCGCCATTCTTTGAAGGACAACAACACAAATCCCCCCAGCTTTATTGAGGCGTAACTCATGTACGGACCATCCATTTAAACCGTGAAGTTCAAGGGCATTTAGCTTATTCACAGAGTGGTGCACCCGTCATAACCATCAATTTTGTTATATTTTCATCCTCCCAAAACAAAACCCCACACCCAAGTGACGCATCCTCTGTCCTCCAATTTCCCCAACTCCAGGTGGCAACCGCTAGTGTATTTTCTCTGTAAAACTGTTCTCTTCTGGTTAATTATGAAACGGAAGCGCATAATATGCAGTCTGGCCATCCACAGTGTAGCATGCGGGTATCCGGACTTCATGGTCTTAGACTGCCAGCATCGCTTTCCTGGTGCAGGTCTCCATGTTTTATTCATTCGCTGATTGGCTGGTGGGCCTTTGGATTGTTTCCACTTTTACTCGATTATGAACTCATGGTGCATTCTGCTGATGTCCTTGTGATGCTTTTTGATGCGCTAGTTGATACGTCTGATGAACTTTTTAAGCCTGGATTTTAAAGATCTGTCAGGGTGGAGCCTGGTTTGGTGTGAGTCCATCTTCCCCCTACGCATGGAGGAAGACAGCGGTAGACACAGGTGCTTAGGGTGTACAGGGCAATATCACGTATGCGCAACCTGCAGGGGGAGCCTCAACCCCGACACACAGGGAGACCCAATGTAGCAATGTGCAAAGGGGCCCGTGGTCCTAGCTTGCCATTTAGCTTTTGATAGGAAGAACTTAGTCTGACAGGCATATGGGCATGATTTCCCCAAAGTCTCTCTGATGAATTTGACATTCCAAGAAAGGATGCATTCCACACAAATAAATGACCATTAGGTACAGAACATAATTACCTTGCAGAAGTCTTGAGAAATCTCTTCCGGAGCGACAGGACAATGGGAAAGTTTGGGATTTTATCTTGGAGACATTGCCATTCAAAGACCATTAAAATGTACATAATGTACAAAAGATTGCCAGACAGAGGAGCTTACTGATTGTACTCATGAGATATTATGAAGTATTTCTGAGGCTGTTGTTGAACTAGAGAATCGTGAATTGATAGGTATTTACCTAAGTTCCTCCAGACCTCAGTCTGGTCTAAAGCTTCCTGTTTCTACAATTAACTCCTCATGTTTCTTTGTTGCGTGTGTGTGTGTGTGTGTGTGTGTGTGTGTGTGTGTGTGTAGAGTGTTCTGGGACATATAAGGGGGGACCCCTCAAAACTGGAATTGTGCTGGGATACAGATTTCTGTGAGGACTGGATACTAAATGTAAACTGGATAAGCCGCGCTATCTAAATGTCTAATTCCCCCATCGACACTTTAGTAACCGCTGTTCAAAAACACCCTGAACTGTTGTCCTTTATAGGTTTTAAAAGTCGGGTGTGATAAGATAAGCCCCACTATAGGCTGGGACCCTTCCAGGCTGTGTGTGTGACCCACAACGTTGTTCTGATAACCCGGCAAAGTGGACCCGGTCTGCACCGGGCTGCTCCTAAAAGCAGCGCTTCCTTCGTGCTCCCTGACCCTCCCCTGGCCTGCTATCCACCAGATCATGCCATGGTGAAGTAAGGCTCCCCGCAGCAGAAGGAACAGCATTGTTCAGCAGGGCCTGTGTACTGGTCCGATTCTGTATCCCACTTGGCAAAGTGCCATATAGAATGAGCAAATGTATCCCAACTTTAATGCTGATGCCTTGCGAAGGAATCGACCACTCCCCAAAGCAATTGAAGTGGGAAGTATTCAAGTCGCCCACCCAGAGCATCTTCGTTTGGGGCCATCAGGATGCAAGTCTCACTGGTAACATCTCTAGAACAATTGCTGCAGGCGCTATTGTTTTCATTGCTCCACAGGTGACAGAAATGAAGTGGGGACGGTTTGCTGATGGGCCTAGACCCACACAGCTGTGCAATATTTGGATGAGAGCCAGACGGGAAGATTCCAGAGCCCAGGCACTGAGCTACCCAACTAGGTATTTGTGCTGTTTCTTAAATCAGTGTTATGAGGAGGAGTGTTTTCTGCCAATTTAAATATCATAGAGTACCTCGAAGTGGATATTTATGGTAATATAAACACAGTTACACATTACAAAACTGTATTTATTTTCCTAAAAATAAAAGTCATCTCATATGCCTATTTCATGCTCGGGAAAAAGTCTTTATTTTCTCTGGAGGAGACGGAGCGTAACGTTCGATTTGGGAAGAACACAGCAGAGATTTATGACTAAATATTTGCCACCCGATTTGGAAGATGTTCTAAATGGCTCCTTTTAATAGCTGTTGATTTTTATTTTTATTTTCCCCCCTTTCTTTTTTGGTGATTGACCAAATAGGCGAACAGTCATGTCTGAATCAAGTTTGCCCCGTCAGGGACTGACCAACATGTTGAAAGACAGCTCTGGTTATTTAAAATCCGACATGTTACTTGTAACTCTGAGGACCGTTTATAATCCAGTGGACTAGATTTAAAAGAAAGAAAGAGAGTAAAAGAAAAGAGAGCCAAGTTTGCGGTTGAAGTTGTGTGTGTGTTTTGCCATTTGCTGCAGTGAGCTTTCTTATTCCATTTTGAGGCCGAAAGCACGCTTCAGAGAGCAAATCAAAGGCTCCGGAAAGGCTGCTTGTATCCCTCCTGCTAAAGGAGAATTTCGTTCCCTTTCCCCACACATCAAAGAGGGCGCCTGGGGAGGAAGCCCCCATCCTCGGGCGGGAGACCGCAGACAGACGGACCCCTCGCTC
>NW_022106471.1:16409404-16414339 GCF_000313985.2 Echinops telfairi
AGAGAAGAAAACGCGTATTGTGAATTTGGAGGCTTTTTCCTGTCCTTAAGCCCATGAAAAGTCTAGGTGGTTCAGGAATTGGACCTTGAAAGGCGTGAATACAATCTTTTCGTCCCAGCACACTGACCACAACCCAGTCATTTTACCTGTTAAAAATAATGGAACTTCTAATGATTCATCCGCTTACAGCCTTCAGTACTGAAATCTAGACCCTAGTGTGTCCTTTTTGATAATTTGGCAAAAAAATGGGAAAGAATAAAAGTCTAGTTTCGTAAGGGGAGGGGGCTTTCCTGTGAAGTTGCATGCATTTGATACAGAAATGCTTACTAACCTCTGTGTCTAAAAATAAATGGCCCCAATTTTAAAACCGGTGAAGTAAGAACAGATTTCAAAGCGAGAAGGTTCCAGACAATAGTTCTGGTCGGCGAGGAGGACTTGCTGTAGCGAGTAATTGAGATGTCTGTAATAACTCCAAGTGTGGTTAGGTGCTTCACTGTAAATGATTAGATTGCTCAATATTTTGGTAGATCATTTTCAGGTATTCTTAGAGGTTTTGAAATGCTGGTGACGGAAGCCTGGATGACAACTAGATAATGATTATTTAGGCATAGCTTTATCTTTGATTTTACATTATGGGGTTTGTATGCTTTTGACCTGAGAGTTGAATTTTGAAGTCATATTGGTAATTGAATCAATGAAATAAGAACTGGTCCATGCTTTATTGTTAGAGGTATTGGAACATACATGCATTCTAACCACTTGAATATGGGTTATCAAATTCTGCATATTACATACAACTGTGCTCAAAATGATGTGTGTTTACGCTTGCTTCTCTTGAAATTAGCTTCTAATTTACAAGAGTTGTTTGGAACCTTTCATTTCAAAACATTGTTTCTCATCTATACAAGAATTTAGGGCAGTGTTTAAATCAGTATATGTTACTCGAGACCCAGTGCTGTTTGGCTCTACAAATTTTACACATAGTTTCCAGTTCTAACAATTTGACCAGTTCTGACAATAGGATCACTACTGTCTCTTTAACAACTTCCCTCTCCCAGCCCTCAGGAATCAAATCCTTTGCAAACTGTGCTTCTCCAAATGCAGATTGCAAAGGATTATTGTTTCATGTGTTTGCCCTCTCAAGGTGGGAATCTGCCAGTATTCCAAGGCTATGGACAATCTTCCTCGGAAATGATGTTTTCTGTTTAAAAGAGGGCAGAAGTCAAATTTCCAAAGCACTGTTGCAGTGGGTACTTCTAAGTCTGCGCTCAAAGATCTGTGTGCCGTTTTTTTCATGTCACTGTGAGCCTGGGGGAAGTGCTCTACTGTACATTGGGGAAGTCTTATGCTCTACTGCACATTTCCCCAAAGTGTCTTATTTGCGTAGGCACTCAAAGAAATATGTTACTCAAATGCATGTAAGTGTTTTTACTTTTCCTTAAGAAAAAAGGAACGTAGAAATGAATTCTTTACAGAGATAGTAGTGTGTGATATTTTAGCAGCCCTTCCATAGGACTATTTTTTGCCTTTGAAATATCCCACTATTTCCTAAGTAAAATGGTAGAATAATGAAATTGACGTCTCTTTCAGGGGAAACACATGACACGAAGGGTAGCCATTACATAGATAACTCACAACTTGTTCCTCGCTGCCTCCTCACTTGCCTCTTTTTAGACTGAAATGTGTATTTATGTGCTAAACTCCAGAAAATAGGTGTGCACAAAAAACGAACTATTTTCAGCTCTCTACTTTGAATTTTTTTTTTTTGGCAGCATATATCTTTTTTTTAGTCAAAGTGCTAAAAACAAGACACTTTTCACTTTGACTACGGTTTTACACATTTTTAAAAAAAAGTATATTTTGAAATAGTGGTTGCTAGGTTGGGTGTTTTTGGGGAGGATTGACCTTTCCAAACCTCAGCTCTACTTCTGTGTTTTCAGTTCCACCTCTCAGCTTCTTTAAAAGTTTTTCAGTGTCCTGATTTTGTTCTGAATGACCTGCATAAACTAAAGGAAAAGATTATTAGGAAATATCCGTATGTTTTAATTTTTTTTGCTAAATTAAGACCAACACAAATAAACCTTAATGAGTATATCTCATTACTCATTGAGAGGGTAAGAAAAGAAACATTGTTGAAAAAAAATTTTTGGCTGATTTTAGATGGTTAGGATTTTTGTTAATAAGCACTGTACTCAGATTAATGTGTGATTTGATATACTCTCCCAAAGTGTCACTTCAACGGTGTGACCTAATAAGTTAGGCTAAAGGGGAGTGTTGGGTTGACATAATTTCTAGATTACACTTGGTTGCAGAATTTGTGAGTGAGAATCCTTTCTAAGTGAAGAAACCTGTCTATTTTTCTTATCTTTCTTGTGCTTGGGTTCATTGAGTATTACGGATCTATGGGTTTGTGATTTTTGTCAATTTTGGATTTTTTTTCCTTCACTTTTTCCCCCCAACAGTTTTATTGGCACATAATTCACATATCATACAATTGAACTGTTCAATCATTCACTCACATAAGGGGAGTTGTATAATCACCACCACATCTGTCTTAGAGCCCTTCCCTGTCCTTCCCCCCCCCATGGTCACTTCACTTTCAAACTGAGTTGTGCAGTCACTGTCAGTTCTAGTGTTCCCTCCCCTCTCCCTCTCTCTGCACACTCCAGAAATCTCCCTTCCCTCCCCATCCCCCACCCCTGCATTCCCTGCAACACCTTGTAACAGTTATTATCATCATATATCCAGTCCTCCTGTGCTTTACAGCTGGGAAACCCAACACAAAATAGAGCAAGACAAGTCTCACTAAGGTGTTATAAAGGCAAAAATACAAATGATGCATGCGTAAGAGGGAAAAGAGATCCCTATTGATGTTCAAAAAGCCAGGGAAGAAATTTCTGTCACGGGCCATCTAAGAAATACTTGCACTCAGTATTAATTCAGGATTCAGGTCGTGTCTATAGGGAGGACAGCTGGCCTGGTAGTGAGTTTCATCCCCCACAATCAGGATTACAATGGTCTGCCTGAGAGTAAGGCTGTTGGAAAGCCTTGCCGTGGCTGGAGCAGACTTGCCAGCAGCTCGGTCTGACTGATCCTCTGCAAGTGGGTTGGGGCTCCTCCACTGCCCTCCCTCGCCTTCATAATTTTAGCTCTGATACTTTTCACCATATTCGAATTTTGTAATTGTCATCTTTGGATCACACAAGCCTGGTATGCTGCTTCTGTGAGGACTTAGCTGGATTCTCACTTAAATGGTTACTTGTTTGAATACAGGCCTTTAAGATCCCAGACAGTATTTTGATTGGCAGCTGGCACCATCCGCTTTCTTCACCAGACTGGGAGAAATTTTGACCATTATTTCTTCAAATATGTTGTCCCTTCTTGCTCCTTGAAAGTCCACAGTTACGAAGAAGCACACCAGCCTGTGAGATCACGAGGTGTCGAAGGGATCAAGTATAAGACATCATCAGAACAAAAAAATCTTACCATAGTGAATGATGGGGGGTGTGTGTGGAGTGGAGACCCAAAGCCCATTTGTAGGCCGCTGGAGATCCCTTTGCAGAGGGGTCTTGGGGAGGAGATGAGCCAGTCAGGGTACGATGTAGCAATGATGAAAAATACAACTTTTCTCTAGTTCCTAAATGTTTCCTCTGCCCCCCCCACTATCATGATCCGAATTCTACCTTGCAAGTCTGGCTAGACCAGAGGATGTACACTGGTACAGATAGGAACCGGAAACACAGATCCAGGGCAGATGATCCCTTCAGGACCAGTGGTGTGAGTGGCGATACTGGGAGGGTAGAGGGAGAGTGGGTTCGAAAGAGGGAACCGATGACAAGGATTTACATGTGACCTCCTCCCTTGGGGACGGACAACAGAAAAGTGGGTGAAAGGGAGACATCGGACAGGGCAAGATATGACAAAATAATAATTTATAAATTATCAAGGGCTCATGGGGGGGAGCGGGAAGGGAGGGGGAAAAATGAGGACCTGATGCCAGGGGCTTAAGTGGAGAGCAAATGTTTTGAGAATGATGAGGACAATGAATGTACAAATGTGCTTTACACAATTGGTGTATGTATGGATTGTGATAAGAGTTGTATGAGCCCCTAATAAGACGATTTAAAATAAAATAAAAAAGTCCACGTTACATGTCGATTAGGCTCAGATAATTTTTCTTGTACCTTTTCCCCTCCTCATTTCATTTGGCAAAGCAGAACTTTTGTCATTGAGCCAGTAGTTCTACTTATGCCCCACGGGGCAAAGTCGAGCTGCCTCATGGGGTTCTCAAGACTTTGGAAGCAGATCTTTAGATCTTTAGAAGCAGATTGCCTATTTTCTCCTGATTTTGAAGCACCGACATTTTGGTTGGCATCCGGTCTCTTTTAACTATTACACCACGTGGCCCCTTCATTTTAGGTAAATAATCTTTTTTTCCTGCAGTGTTTAATCCACTGTCAATCTTTTCCAGCATATTTTTCATTTTCCAACATTAAATTTCATCTCTGGAAATCTAGACTTTTAAAATATTTTTCCATGTCTGCCTGACTTCTAGCTCCTTGGATATGTGGAACACAGTTAACAAAAACTCTTACTGCCCATGTCTCCCTCTGGCTCTCTGGGTGAATTGTAATTGGGATTTTGTTTTCTTATTATAGATCGTTTTTCCTGCTTTGAATGCCTGACATTAGGACGTTTACCTTGTTGGATACTAGATATTGTGTTTCTGTACATAACTCATGAGATTTGTTCTGAGATCTTCTTTGGGGCTTGCTTTTACATTTTCTTCAGTGTTGCTATGGCAGCATTCAGTGTGGTGCTGATTTTGTCCCATATTGAAGGCATAATTCTTGCTGGTGAGGACAGGAACTACTGCTGTCCCTCTGTGTGCTGCAGGTGTTCCCTCTAAGCCATAGGTTCCCAAACCCCCCCCCC
>NW_022106471.1:16414694-16421171 GCF_000313985.2 Echinops telfairi
GCCACTCACACCACTGGTCCTGTAGGGCTCATCCGCCCTGGATTCCCTGGATTTTCAGTTCCCAAACTTACTTAGCCTACCACTCCCTTTTCAAAAAAAAATTTACTCGGTGCTCCCCTGGAATCAAAAATGTTTGTACTATAGCCCATCTCCAGGCTAAAATTAGGTGTCTGCTTTTGCAGCCAATCCCCTGCTTTATTATCCCAGTCCCCCCACCCCCAAGGGAAATGCTGCTCTAACCTTGGAGTGACATTTTCCCTACCCTTGGTTAGTTTCCTCATAGTATGTATTTGTAAACACAGGAAGCCTCGGGGTTACGGAGCTGTGAGTGGACAGCTTGTACTTGCCTTCTAGCGTAATGGAGGGTTGCTGTCACTTTTAAATGATTGAACCAACCCCTCCGAGGAAAGTCAAACCAAACCAAGCTCATAGCCATTTACTTGGTTTCCAACATAACACCCTTAAAGAACAAGAGTAGAACTTCCCCCTGTAACTTTCCGAGGGTGTAAGTCTTTGCAGAAAGCCTCATTTTTTTCAGGAGAGGTGGCTGATGGTTTTGAACTGATGACCTTGGGGGTGATAATCCACTACGCCACCAGAGCTCCAAACCAACGAATTCTTTATCACAATTCCCTCCACTTGCTGTCCATGCAACTTGTAAAACACTAAAAAGGCTTTGAGCCTTTTGCATGCACTCTGGTAAAGCTGAGAATGAGCTGCACTTGTTTCTCCTTACCTACAAACTTGACTTAGAGACACCTAGGGACTGATGTTGTTCATAAACCGGGGACGGCTTGCACTCAGGTGAAGACACGAGGAATACCCCGATAGGTCTGTGGGTCTTTTCTTAGACACTCACTCCTATGTGTTTAGCTCCCTTGCTGTCTCTGGACTGCGTTCTATCTTCTCGTCTCAGGAAGACTATTATGCTCTGCCTGAGTTCTTAGTCCCTGCTCGACAGCCTGGAAACTCTTTTAAGGACAATAAGCTGAGGCATTTGTAGGGTTCACATGCTTGTTTCCTGTCTGTCAGGGACCCCTGTACTTTGTTCCCTGTGGTGTTGAGTGTCTTGAAAAATTTACATGTTTCCTCCACCCCACCCTCCAACTTGTTTTAGGTCTAAAGGTAAATTTTACCCTGTTAATCCATCTCGATCAGAGGTAGAAATTGCTTTATTTAGCGTATGCTTTTCCCTGTTTAATCTCATATGACAGTTTTGAGATGTGACACTGAATTTTTTTTTCTGACCCTTGGGATAGAATTTTAAAATGTTTACTACAGATAAGAGTATTGATGAACTCTGTGACTCTGGACCCAGAATCTGAAAGTGAGAGTTGGATGTCATGACACCGTTCGTTTACTGACTGTCTTGTAATTTTGGAGTCTCGTCATTAACTTGGGATTCACTGTGTTTGAAGATGAATCCTGGATTTCATGAAGTAGCTCCCTGTATCGGAGAATCTTTGTACCCCTGGCATCAATCCTCTGTATTACTAGGGAGAGGAAGCTATTTAGAAATCTGGAATGATGGACAGGCCAGCTCTTCTACATGCTGCAGGGCATTTCCTACTCCAAGCAAATGAACTTTACCCCTCACTGTTGTTGGTCAGGCATAAGGGCTTGATGAAGGTGAAACAGAAATAATTTCCGGTTGAGATATTCCTGTTATATAACCGATTTTGAGTATTACTTGCTGTTAGTGAGAAATTGGTGACATAATTTCATAATTCTAACAGGTATACTATTCATATTATATAAGTCATTGGAAATAGGATATGTTAAGGTTTAAAATACTGCGAGAATTGATTATACTGTCAGAACTGTATTTGGCATTGCTCTCTGATTCATCTCCATTAGATAGCTGTAGATTTCTGTACTTTAGTACTTGTTAATTGTATTCATGGGTTTTCTACGTATTGAATCTTGAGTTCTTGGGGGCTTTAGGAAATCATCTACTATGAAAATCTCTGAAATGAACCCCTTGAAACATGGTCATCCAACTTCTGCTTACATGTATCTTGAGAATCCGCTTCATAAAATGCACCTAAAGAGCCATTCACTTAATAGAGGAAGTTAGCCGTTTAGATACGTGCTAAGTTTTGTCCCTTTGTCTTATCAGTGCTTAAGATTTCCAAAATACATTATGCTATGATTCTATGCTAATAATCCTAAAATGACTTACAAAATACATAATCTCTCTTACCGAGGATGGCATTAACTATGAATTTTGGTGTAATTACTCTCAACACGTCTCACTAGGCCTCATTGTTTTTGTTTATTTAAAAAAACATGCAATACAATAAAAATTGCTAATTTATTACCAAGTTCTGTTCTTTAACCTAAATATTTTTCAGATGTGTCCCTGACTCTTGGGTTAATAATTCAGTCGCTCTTGACGGGTCTTTTTTCCTTGGGGCTTGAAAAAAGGAAAGCACCCCAAAAACCCATTGCTGTCAAGCCAGTTCTGACTCATAGTGACCTTATAAGTCAGGGCAGTTTTTCCATATGTTTGTGATGAACTTGTACATTACTGAAAACTAAGTTGTACTTTTCCTTCCTCTTTAGCCACTCAGACCTATATTTAGATCTGAGGGCTATGGAATCTGGAGGGTTTTTAAGACTCCGAGCCTTTGCCCCCCGCCCCGTGTAGTTGCACAGTCCATCCCAACAGATGAAATCCGAATAATATCCCCGTAAACACTCCTATAAATGTGGCTCTTTCTGTCTCCCCCCTGTCATCCTCCCTCCCTCTATAGTTTCCTATTCTTGTCTCCTGCCCCATGCCTGGTCTCCTTGCAGTCTTCAAAGTCTTAACTTTTGGTATAAAAAGCACTTTTCTTTTTCTTTGTAATAATGCAATAATGGTGTCATTAAATATTTGTCCATATAAGATCGACTGATTCTGCTAAGCGTAGTGTTCTCTAGTTTTGTCCATGTCTTGCGGTGATTGAGTCTCATTGTTTTTTATTGATGCATAATATCTCATTGTATGAATACCATAATTGGAGTTTTTGGTTGTTTCATTGATCCTGCTATTATAAACAGGTGTGCATATGTCTTTCTGTGTTGTATCTTTTATTTCTTTAGGGTATATCCCTATTATAGGGAGATTGTTGGATCAGAAGGTATTTGTATTTGCATTTGTTTAAGGAAGCACCATACTTTTTTCCATAGTGGTTGTACAATCCTACAATCCCACCAGTAATGTAAGAGCGTTCAAGTCTCTCCACATCCTCTGCACATTGATTATTTTCTGTTCTTTTGAATTTTACTAAATCTTTCAGTGTGAGAGGTGGTATCATTGTTTTAGTTTGCATTTCTCTTACTGCTAATGAACAATGTTTCTTCATATGGCTGTTGGCCGGATGCTGTCTGGGGTAAATTATCTATTTGTGTCTTGTGCCCATCTTTGGATTGGGCATTTCTTGGTTAGGTTTGACTATTGCCTTGCCTGGAGGTGTTTTGGGTAGTTTTTTAGTGCCAGGCTGTACATCTTTCCTTTGTATTCCTGGCATAGTGGTTTATCTACAGTAGGTTCTTATACGCTTTTGTTGAATGAAGAAGACAGGCTATGTGGTAAAGGTGGATGAATTTGAACTCTGGGTCAAATGAACTTGGGTTCAGGTCTAGCTGTATTACTTAATAACTATCCTTTAAGACTCTTCCGCATCTCAATTTCTACATCTATAAGTTGTGAGATAAATGTTTCTTTCTGCGAATGGGGGGGGCGGGAGGAGGAGGAGGAGGAGAAATAAAAAGGACCTAGAAATACGGTATATACTTGTGTATAAGCCGAGTTTTCCAGCACATTTTTATGCAGTTTTTGTGGTAAGATTAGGTGCCTCGGCTGTTATTTGGGTCGGCTTTTACTCGAGTATGTACGGTAACTGTGTGAAGGCAGGCACAGGATCTATTTTCTGTTTCGTTGACTCCTGTATCCCCATTACTGGTTGCTGTTATTTTCATCTGGTGTTACATCGAACTAACCCATTACTGTTTCCTCAAAGAAGTCAAAATTGCTCACAACTGAATTTTATAAAACCTCTGTTGCAGTCAGATGTATATAGCTTTGTTATTTTTAATCTCTCAGGTTTCATAAACTGGGATAAAAAACTAATGAGAACCAAATAAGATACTTGTACACATGGTTAACATATGTTGTATTCAATAAATACTAGCTCTTTTAATCTTATTTCAATTATTATTATAATCCCTTCTTTCCTTTGCCAAGCAAATTCTCACTCATTCTTTAATACTCTTTCTATGGCCTCTCCGGACCTGGGTTAGTAATTCTCCCAAAATGATTGTCCGAGTTGCAGCTCACAAATGATTGGCAGTTTGCAGGGATTGTTTGCCTTGTGGTCCACCTAAGGATTGGTCAGTTTATGAAGGCCATGCCCTGAAGTGGATGAGAAATGCCCCTAAGTAAGTGGCCAGTCTCACCTTCCGTGGGAGGCTTCTTAATCCAACAGAGCTAGGAGAGAGGCATTCCTTGGGCCCAGGGCCCCTGCGCCAAGAACCTCCTAAAACAGACAGACAAACTTTGTTGCCATTGAATTGATTCTGACTCATAGAAACTTGATAAGACAGGGTAGAACTAGATGCCCAAAGTGTAATCCTTTGTCCTGTTGGGTTCAAACTGCTGACATTTTGGTTAGCATCTGATACGTAATCCATTAATATGGCTCTAATAGCCATAATCCCTCAAGCAATGTATTGTCAATTTTAGCCTAGTTATGCCTGTGGTTACAGCCCCACTTTGGAGGATGTTCTCTACTATGCTCATGGACAGGAGTAACGTGAGGATTATGCTGAGTCTCCTCCTTAGTAGAGGGTGTGATTCAAGTCATCTCCTTTTGTTTCCTTGGGAACGTTTTCTACTGAAAGTCAAAAACCATGCCTCTATGTAAGAATGAGCCAGCTCAGAAGTTAGGAACACACAGAAATCCCAGGTGCTTCCTAAGAAGAACCTTTAGGGGGAGCACTTTTGTCTGCAGTGGCAAAGGCTGAGCTCAGAGGCACCAAGGCATGAACACCATTGGATAGAGCAAAGGAGCCAGCTGGAAAGCGAGGGACAGACCAGAGGAGCCGCACCAAGACCATGAGACTGTGAGACAGAGCAGAAGGCAGGATTCATGGACCACAGAGCTAGAGAACCAGGGAGCTGAGGAGAGGTGCTGCCGTGGCCCAAGACTGCATCCTTAATGTTCTGTGGGCTTGACTTGTGGCCACCTGTAAACTTCCCCAGTCAACTCCTTCATCATGAATATTGTCTGTGAGTTTTATGTGGGCATTGCAATAAATTATTGAACCCAGCAGAAAAGTAATGGTTGGTGTCAGAATAGGTGAAGAAAGTTGAAGGTTGGAGGCATTTCTGACCTGTTTCATGGCATTAGGGAAGCCAGAGACAGTGAGATGTGGCCTCCCATACCATTTATGAAACAGCCGCCATGCACTTAACCACTGAATACCCAAGGTTCCCTGAAAATCTCCGTCTAGCT
Organism: Echinops telfairi; assembly: GCF_000313985.2. Lineage (NCBI taxonomy): Eukaryota > Metazoa > Chordata > Mammalia > Afrosoricida > Tenrecidae > Echinops > Echinops telfairi. Next base: position 16,420,196 of record NW_022106471.1, read on the forward strand.
CCATAGGGGTCAAGATCATAGCATTGAAGACCCAGCACAACAACGGTGAGTAAGCTTACCTACAAGCGCTGCTGTGATAGTGGGTAACATGGGTCATGGGGCCAGTGAAGGAAGCGGTGACTGCAAAGATACCAAAAACAGGGAAGACACGAACAGACTTGTATGGTGGCAAACTCGAAACCAAACTCAACGTCGCTGAGTCTCTTCTGATGCAGGGCAACCCTATAGGACAGAGTAGAACTGCCCCTGTGGGTTTTCCCATGGTGTAAATCTTTATGGGAGCAGAAAGCCCCCGCTCTCTTCCTGGGAGTGGCTGGTGGTTTCCGTTGCTGGCCTTGCGGTCAGCAGTCCAAAGTGTAAGTAACCCACCAGGCCAGGAGGGTACCAGAGCTTACAGACCTGGCTGAGAGCTGAAAGGAGTGACCCTTAAATGGAGCTTGCAGTTGACAACATTGAACTTCCTGTTCTAAAGTGTCCTGCTGGATGAGAATGAGCAAGATGTTGAAGCCTCTTAAACCTTACACTTTGAATATCCTCATTCTGTTTATATGTCCTTTGTTTTTATCTTTCTCTGGTGTTAAAATTATTTTTACAATGATATGTTTTAATGACTTATCTCCGGCTGTGCCAGAGAGAGGAAGAGTGGTATAGAGGGGTGACTGCTATCAGAAATGGTGGTGTAGTTGGAGAACATATATTTGACCTCTGACTGCCTCATAGGAGCCAGCGTGGTGCTGATTCTTATAATCTTACAACACCTTAAGGAGTAATTTTGCAGTTCCTTGCTTTGTCTCCAGTGGCCCCATAGCATTCCACTCCTGGACCGTTAGGCTTTAGAGGCTAGAGATTTTGTACTTGACATCACCAAAACCTCCTATCGTACCCAGCATTGGTCACTAGCATTGGCAGTCTCTAGTGTGGGTTAAGTTTTCTGTAAAGGTTGAAAGAATGCATGAAAGCTTTCTATAATTTTATT
>NW_022106471.1:16421897-16422715 GCF_000313985.2 Echinops telfairi
ATGTCCCACCCATCCAGTTTCTTGCCCCTCTTTGCTCATTTTCTCGATTTTGTGTAAATGTTGACTATTTGTTTGCGTAAAGGTGCACATTCCTCATGGGTTTTTTGTAATTGTTTAGCTTACAGGCCCATTATGTGGCTAAAAGGTGACCTTCAGAGTGGCTTCAGCTCTAGATTAAAAAGGTGTCCTTGGGCAATAGTTTCAGGGGTTCATCTAATTGCCATCAGTCCAGTAAGTGTTGTTGTTTTTAATTGAATTTGAGTTTTGTTGTGAGTATTCCCTCTCCAACCCCTGAAAACCATCAAAGAATGTGGTTTTCTGTGTTTGTGTAATTTTGACTTTTCATAAAGGATTTGTCATTTTGCATTTGATGTAATTCGCTCAGCATAGTGTCTTACAAATTCATCTGCTATGTTTTTGTACGATCATCATTGTTCTTTACCGTTGCATTTTATTCCATTATATGTTTGTGCTACAGTTTATCCATTTTTCCGTTGATGGGCACTTAGATGGATTCTGTTTTTTTGCTATTGTACATGCTGTAGTGAGCATGGGTGGGCCAATGGCTGTTCATGTCACTGCTCTTGAATCTTTGGGTTACATGTCTAGGAGTGGGATGGTTGGCTCATGAGGTATTTGTATTTCTAGTTTTTTAGGGAAGTGCCGTTTCTGTAGTGGTGGCACCATTTGACAGTCCCACCAGCGGTGCATAAGTTTAGATCTCCCCAGAACCTCAGCGCAATTGGTTTTTGTTTTGTTTTTTGATCAGTGCTGTTTTTGCAGAGGTGAGGTAATACCTCATTGTAGTTTTGATTTGC
>NW_022106471.1:16424495-16442845 GCF_000313985.2 Echinops telfairi
TTCCATGTGGGCTTTGTTGCTTCTGAGCTAGATGGCTGCTTGTTTACCTTCAAGTCTTTAAGACCCCAGATGCTATATCTTTTGATAGCCGGGCTCCACACTGATGAGCATTTACTTAGGTTATTTCCCTCCCCTTGCTATTGAGAATAGAGCTACAATGAACACAGGTGTGCAGATATCTGTTCATGTTTTGCTCTTTGTTTCATTAGAGTCTAAACCAAGTAGTGTAATTGCTGAGTTCTACGTCATTTCCATTCCCAGTTATCTAAGAAAGTGCCATACCACTTTTCCACATTGCTTGTACAGATTACAGTCTCAACAGCACTGTGTGAGGGTTCCAATCTCTCCCCACTCACATCTACGTTTATCATTTTGGGTTTTTATATATGTATAATGACTGTGTGGTAAGTATCTCATTGGGTTTTTTAAATGTTTGTTTTTTTAAAAAATCATTTTGTTGGGGGCTCATACAACTCTTATCACAATCCATCCATCCATCCATTGTGTCAAGCACATTTGTACATTTGTTGCCACCATCATTTTCAAAACATTTTTTTTCTACTTGAGCCCTTGGTATCAGCTTCTCATTTTTTCCCTTCCCTCTCCCACCCTCCTTCCCTCATGAGCCCTTGATAATTTGTAAACTCTTATTATTTTTTCATGTCTTACAAGGTTAGCAGTTCAAATCCACTAGCTGCTCCATGGGAGAAAGATGAGGCTCTCTACTCCCTTGAAGATTGACAGTTGAGGAAAACCTATGGAGCAGTCTACTCTGCCCTTTTAAGGTTGCTATGAGTTGGAATTAACTCACTGACATTGGTTTGGGGGTTTATGGTAATAGAATCTATGTATTTAAAAATCACTTTGAAATACCTTAATGGTTCTTAAGGAAAAAATTTTAAAATGAAACATTCTTATGTGACTTATTCTTCTAATGAAGGTTAGAAAAATATTTGAACTTCCCATTATCATTTCTAGCAAACCAGGTCTTGGTTGGCCAGACTGAGAAACAGAGGCAGGGATGTGAAAGGGGAAAACTTAGGTTGATCAAGCAGGGAGGCAGGGCCCAGGAGTAGTCACCAAGGCAAGCTCTTGAAAGAAGGGGAATTGCAGTTTGACCCGCATTCACCGGGAAGTCAATTAGGGGATTACAAATACCTACCTGATTTCTGAGGGGTGGTTACGAATATGCTTGAGGGGCACCATGATAATTCTTGGGTAGAGAATTGCTTGTTGACATCTCACTTGTAAGTGCTGGCCTGCTTATGGATGTCCTTCTGGTGACTTTTTGTTCCTTGACCAAAGTTCTTTTTTTCTGAGGTCAACTGTAGGTAGCAACTGTCCTTTTGGCTGGCCAGCTCTGAAGGTTGGAACCTGTAGTCTTGCTGAAGTGGGATACTTTTCTTGGGAGGAGAGGACTTAGGAGAAATGGGTTATCTGAAGACAAAGAGGTTAATTATAGACTATAGAGGAAGTATATGTTTTAATATCCTAGGACAAGATCTCTTACATACCTGAAGTCTTAAGTTTCCAAGCCTCCTTTTCGGGGAAAAAAAATTTAATACACCCCTGGCAATTAAAAACTTTTGTACTGTAGCCCATAATCCAGGATGAAGTGTACATATATGCTTTTATAGCCCCCCTGGATTGTTTCAGTGCCCCCCAGAATATGGTATTAGCCCACTTTGGGAAATGTTGCCCTAAGGGTCGCTTCATTGAATAAGCTGCTTAATTTATGACATTACATGGGCTAAGGAACTGGGGGAGTGGTCTCCTTATGGAGAACAGATATTTCCATTTTTTATTGGTGGTGGTTGTCAAGAACTTGTCTGTGGCCATCCACTGACAGTAGAGGCAGGTTTAAACATGTTTTGTTTGGAATGAACCTGCACATGTATGAATTGGAATCCCCAGTAGCAATACTTTATGACTCAGTCTCCTATCATATTTAACTAGCTATGTAGATAATAGTGGTTTACCTACCTATATGCATAGGTAAGTATCTTGGTGTAGTTAGGTAAGTAGGTAGGTGGTGTTTGTTAAGTGCAGTTAACCTGATTCTGACTCAAAGCCACCCTGTGGGTACAAACGAGCAACACACTGCCCGGCCCTGTGGCATCCTCACCATGCATCTTACGTTTGAGCCCATCGGTTCAGCCAGTGTGTCAGTCCAGTGTATAGAATGTGTCCCTCTTTTTCACTGCCTGCTTTACCAAGCATGATGTCCTTCTCTGGGGCCTGGGGCCACCTGACAGCATGTCTAATGTACTAAGGATTATTTTCTGGCTGTACTCTTCCAAGACAGATTTGTTCGTTCTTCTGCAGTCCATGGCATACTTTAGATTCTTTGCCAACACCATAATCCAAAGGCACCACTTCTTCAGCCTTCTTTATTTGTTATCCAGCTTTCCCATACACATGAGGCAATTAGAAATAGCATGACTTGGGTCAGGCACACCTTAGTGACATCTTTGCTTTTTAACACTAAGAGGTCTTTTGCAACATTTTTGCCCAATGCAATACGATCTTGATTTTTTGGACTGCCTCTTGGAAGATAGATTGGCATAATAGCTATAACAAGGGGCTCAAACACTGGAACAATTGTGAGCTCAGTGCAGGGTGGAGCAGTGTTTTATTCTGTTGTACACAGGATTGCAAGGAATCAGAACCCACTAACAGTACCTTACAACGGAGGGTCTAAGAACCTCAGGTTAAAAATGTTTGCTCTATTCAATTGATAGTTTGGGAGTGGAAGCTATAGTAGTTAAGTTTGTCACTAATCAAAGGAAATAACTTGACTACGAATCAGCCCCGCTTGGAATTTCTTGAGTTTATAGGACTGACTGGAATTGGAAAGAATACTCAGTAAAACAAACCATGATCCCATCTTAATGTGTGAGGATCAGTAATGATGCCCCTTGGTGCTATAAACAGTCTTGCATTTTGGTCACTGGTCATGTCATTGAACACCATATATTAAGGGGAGTTCTGTTCCTTTATGAAAACCCTGATGAGCATAACGCCAAGCCCGCTCTGAGGCCTCCATACCAAGGACTGCAATTGATGTGCCTAATACCGTGGTGGAATTAATGATATGTGAAAATATTCAGCCAGTCACTCTCATTGAGTCATTTCTGATTCATAGTGACTCTATAGTCCTGTGCTCCCAAACATTTTTGGCCTACTTCGCCCTTTTCAGGAAAAAAAAAAATTTACTCAGAACCCCCATGACAGTTAAAAACTTTTGTACTAATCCAGGCTAAAGTATAGGTGTCTGCTTTTGCAGCTCCCCCACTGGATTGTCCCAGCACCCCAGAGGCCCATATAGCCTACTTTGGGAAACTGCCTGTAATAGTTGAAAAATCAAGTTATATTGTTGGCTATGTTGCATAGTGGTGGGGTGTTTATAAGAAAGGGGAAGGATGAAGTTGGAGAGGCACTGTTGTTTTTGTGTTTGTTTGTTTTTAGTTTTATTGGCACAGAGAGGTAGTGTGTTGTTTTTTTTAAGTCACTGATTTCCCTGATTATACTTGAGACCTGAGATGTCTCACTATTAGATAGCCCATGATGATTACAGTAAGAAATATTCTAAAGTAAACATTCTGGCACATGCATATTTTAAAATAGAAACACAAACCACTTAGTTATCTCAAGTGTTTAATAGTGATATGCAAATGTTAGTTATATGTTACTCTATAGAATACATAGCTCAATTAAAAAAAATTAAAACTAAAACACTCTATACATCTACTTTTGAATTAGAACGGCATGATGAAAACTGAGCACATGTTAGTGGTTAAGCAGTAACACTGAACAGATGCTACAAAAGGACACACAATAGGTTTGCAGTCTGGAAAGAAGAGCAGAACGCCATTAAAACTATCAGATTTCTGTTTCTAGATTTTAGTCAATAAATAAGTAAAGACATATCTGATTGAAAAGCACCAAATTTTAGTATCAGTGTTGCAAAAATGCTTAACTTTTCCTTAATCTTTTCCTCTAATTTAAAAAGTTCTGTATGCAATGATAGATAATGCTATTGTCTGTTTATTACTGTAATTGAAATTAATGTGACTTGTCATAAGTAGGTCATTTATAAATGTGAAATTGTTTGAGGTCATCTTTCACTGCCACACTGCATTTAATTTCTGGCTGGACAGATTTGAGCTATATTGCTAGGCTATTTGCCACTAAAGCATGTGTGGTTTTCATCTTATAAAAGGAAATGGTTGATTTGAGATTGTGTTGCCTTGGAAACAGCTATGTATGATTAGAAAGGTATCTGCTCACATTTCATGTGTCACATGGGTATCATTCAGTAGATCATTTTTATTGTAGTAAAAGACCCTTCTGAAAGTATATGCTTTAGGGGGAAAAAAGATGCTTTCAAACGAGCTTAATCAAAAGTCCATTCATTGTGATTCTATCTGAATTTGTGATAACTTTCCTGTAGTCTTTCTCTGAATTAATTTTGGTTAGGCATTTTAAATATCAAACATGAGTGAAAGGGAAAATACTTAATAGGCTATAATTGGGAAAATATTATTCTGCAAGTCATACTATACAGTTTGTTACTGTATATAACTTTTATTGTGTAAACGATAAACTTGAAATTATACAGATGGTGGTAGTTCTTTTTGTCTTTAGGGAAAAGTGCATATTTACAGAGGTGGCTTTTGTATTTTATTTTCTGGTATACTTATGCTTAGTCTCACAAATGTTTTGTTGGCTTAAAATTCAATTTAACTTGTCTAGCCTAGTTAAATGTACTTCAGCTAAGTAAACGGACACAATTACCGATCTTTCCCCCTAGAAGTTAGTGAATAAATTGAGAGAGGCTTCACAAATCAAATTATCTTTATTGTGTTTTTCCTCTTTAAGAAATGTTTATAAGGTTCCAAAGGTTTGTTAATACTGAAAAGGTTCTCAGTGGAAGATAGTCATCCTTTGCCCCCATCCTTCCCCACACCTCACCTCTGTTCTCCACAGTTAAGCTTTACCTTTGTTAGCCATGTACCCAGCTCCATATTTGCTCACCTTGGTATTGATCCCTGTGGACATCGTCCACTGTCTTCTTGATAATAGTAGATGATGTTTTGGCCTTTTTCATACTCCCATTTCTGTTTCTTGCCTTGTCCCCCTAATATTATTTATTATGAGCTTAGTTAAATTGATGTCCGTGTTTTGTGTTGTAACCATAGCATTGCTACCTCAGACCCAGGCAGTGTGCCATATGAGCTTAGTTAAATTGATAGTAAATATTTTGTGTTGTAACAATCGCATTGTTACCTCAGACCCAGGTAGTGAGCCATCAATGTATTTTATTTCTTTTTTTTTAAACATATTCTTGTTCCCGAAGTTACAGGATGTTGTACATCATCTAAAATCAAACTTACCTTTAAATATTCTAATATCATGAGGATGGAGCTCAAAGCTTTTCAGTACTTTGGCTTGAGGGCGATCATCTCACATAACAAAATCTAATCCTGGGGTGAAAGCCTTTTCCCCACGATCCTAACATATGTCAGTATGACCCTGACACTGATTTAGGAATGCCTCAAGTGGGAAACCTGCCTTCTAATGGCGAGTTTGTTGCTCTCTGGGTCCATACTGAGCGTCTGTAGGGTTATCTTGGGATAATGGACTGTGATGCACTATCTAGTGATTCTACAGAAGCAGGACATGTTCAGTTCTGTGTATGAAAATCACAACTAGTAGCAGTGGAGATTAGAGACTGAAGCTAGAGGCTTTGAGTGCTTAGATATTACTAGTTCTACTAAGAACTCCTTTATTTTATTGGATTTCCTAGCAGATCATAGAAACACCCCCACCCCCCCCATCTGAAGTCATCATAGCAAAGAGGCCTGTGAAGCATCAAGGTTTTTATAAAAGGATGCAGAAATGTTCTATTTTCCTATCTTTGGGCTTCCTGTTGGAATACTTGTGTCTATACCAGCGGTTCTCAACCCGTGGGGCACTACCCCTTTGGGGTTCAACCCTTTCACAGGGGTCACCAGATTCATAACAGTAGCAAAATTACAGTGATGAAGTAGCAACGAAAATCATTTTATGGTTGGAGGGTGACCACAACACATGAGGAACAGTATGAAAGGGTCGTGGCATTAGGAAGGTTGAGAACCACTGGAGGGTCCCCATGAGTCTGAATCAACTCAATGATAGTGGAGTTATATCGTAGGTATTACTAACATTTTTGTTAACCAGGGTTATTCTGAATTTGTTCTACATTTACAGGTATGCTTTTTTTTTTTACATTAGTGGCTCCAGCAAATGGAGCTTTTATCATCAGTAGTACTTTATTCAATGAGAATTTGTTCTTACTGGCTAAAAATGCACCAGATCATTCCAGCTCCCTTTTGACCCGTTTTAAATTGATTCTAGTTTTGAACTTTTTCTGCTTTCTTTTTTGATGAAGGTTTTTTCTCTTATGTTTAGTTATTGTTATTTGGTGTTTTGGTTTGGGGTAATGATTTTCTGTTAATGAAATCCAGGATAGGTAAATCTCTAGAGACAGTAACAGGATTAATGATTTCTTGGGGGATATAGCAGGGAAGGTTGGGGGGAAATGAACCAATACGGAGTACAAGAAAGAGGAAGATGTTCTAAAATTGATTGTGATGGTAAATGAACAGGTAACCTTTTTTATTATCATTAAACTTGAATGTATGTTATGTGAATTACATGATCACAAAAATGATTTTTGTTTAGAGTGCGCCAGACTTGATTATAGAAAAGAAGACTTTGTTTTCCGCGTTCTGGTATTTACGTGTGGGATGTCCTGGTCAGACTGACCATGTCTCTGACCCCTGCAGTGTGTCGTCGCTTGCTTTTGTAGATCATTTTGTTTGGTGCTTTTCCCTCAAACCCACTTCCCCGTGTAGGCTGACATTTGCCTCGGCTGGCCTCACTTGTTGGCTTGGAAACTTTCATCTCATACCTCTGATTAAAAACTAACATTTTAAAACACTGTGTTTATTCCAGATAAGTTAGTCATATTTATTCAAATTACATCTGTGCCAGTAAATAAGGTAGTTATTGGAGGTAAAGATAGGAATTTAAAAGACTCCTTGCTCTAAGGGGATTAAAGTCTAATGAAAAAGTGAATTTTAAAAGCAGTGAAGTGAACACTTCAGGATTTGAAGATAATTCAGCATGAGATTTAACAGTGTAATTCACTACATTAATACGTACAAGGGAGCGAATCAGATGGGAGTAGAGGTGAGGATAAGGCTGAGGAAGGCATCCCTGCAGGAACCGAGGCAGCCAGGTGAAGAGGGTGCCATAGAGGCAGGCAGGCCCAGGGTGGCCAGTTGGCTTGAACGGACATAGAGAAGGACAGTGATGGGTGAGGATGGCTTCCACTTGGATGAGAAATTGGTGAGGGTACATAGTGATATTGACTGGTTTCACACAGGGGGTTAGTCAGATAAGTGATCTAGTAGGGACAATGCAAACAAGATTTTTCAAACTGTCAGGGAAAGGAAAAAAACAAGAATGAGTCCATTTTAAAATCAGAGGTATTGCTGTGAACTTATAAGTATGAATGAATAGTACCTATTTCTTTCTCTCTCTCCATGGAGAAAGGAGCCCTGATAGGGCAGTGGGTTATGTATTGGGCTGCACTCAGACCTACCGCTTGCTCCGTAGGAGAAAGAGGAAGCTTTGGAAATCCTATGGGGCAGGTCTACTCAGTTCTACCTTTTGGCTGCCTTTCTGTTTCAGTTTACCTTGTCTTAGAGTGCTCTCACTGTTTGCTCTCAATGACTTGGCCAGGTTTAGCAACATAAAAGCAGCAATGCATGCCACCTATTGCATGACTTCATTTCCCTCGGGCATTCATTACCTGCTCAGTAAGGAGGGGCCTCGGTGGAGCTGTGGTAGAGCACTCACTGTGGACCCAGGGCTGCCAGTTCAGACCCACAGGGGAAAGATGCTTCTGAACGGAAGCATAGCCCTGGGAACCCTGTGGGCCTATTTTATGTCGCTTGCTCTGTAGGGTTGCGGTGGGTCAGAAGCTGCACAGTAGCAATGGCTTGTTTTGTGTTGGACTCAGTAAAAAGAAATAGCATTTATTTGGTCATAAGTCCAAATTTTAAGTTCTTGACTTAAACGAATTCATTTAAGTTGAGTGATGAAAATACAGATTTAAAAGAAATGAGATTTCATCCCTGGAATATGGAGAGGAAAAAACAAGCTCTTGTTACTTGAATTTCAGATTTATTTTGCTACTGCCTTAAAGTCCCTGGGTGAAGCAAATGGTTAAGGCACTCAGGTCCTAGCTGAAAGGTTGGTGTTTTGAGTCCAGGTAGAGGCACCTTGGAAGAAAGGCTTGGCAGTCTACTTCCAACCATCAGCCACTGAAAACCCAGTGGCGCGCAGTTCTACTGGGTACCTGATGCTCCTAACCACGCAGCTGCCGTCAAGTCCACTGCCATGAATCGCAGTGGACTTGACAGCTGCGTGGTTAGGAGCACCAGGTACCCAGATGTATGCCGTGGTCATCCTTTTGGGTCATCTGTTTGTGAAGATGAGTACATAATTTGTTTCAAGATAAAAGTACTAAAGTGATTATCAGTATCTAACTTTGAACATTTTAAGTATTTAAGTATTTTTGATGTGATTTTATATTAATATATATATTCTTTTAAATTTCTTGCAGTAATCCTAAATTGGAAAGTCAGAGAGTAAATCAAAAGGTCAACAATGATGCATCACTCAGAATTCATAATCTATCCATTTTGGTGAGACAGATAAAAATATATTACCAGGTAAGTGCTATGTTTTTAAAATCGAGTATTTAGTAACTGCTTATTCACAAGTTTATATCACTTGGTATAACTCATCAAACAAATATGAAATGCTTATTATATGCCAGGTACTAGTCCATTAAGGAGCCCTGTGGCATAGTGCTTATGCTTTTGACTGCTCACCGTAAGGTGGACCAGCGGGAGAAAGAAGTAGCAGCAGCTCCGTAAAGACCACAGCCTTGGAAACTCTACAGGCAGCTCTCCCCTGTCATGTAGGCCACTGTCACACAGCAGCGAGGTTCATAAATTCGATATTACATGTACTATTAAGTAAATAAAGTCAGCGTTTCGTCAGCTAAAGCTACATATTTTCCTTTCCCCTTTGTACTCATGCATGTTTTTCAACACTTATGTTTCTGAAAGCACTTTTATTTCATCCTTGTTCTTAAAATATAATTTTGCTGGGTATGTAGTTCTAGGTTGAAAAATGAAGATTTAATATCTTTATCTCTGAATTTCTCTTTACGCCGGAAAAGTCAGCCATCAGTCTTAAATTTTTGTTTATATTTTTTAACAGCCCCCCCCCCCTTTTCTTGGCTTTTTTTTTTTTTTAAAGAAATAAATAGGGATTTATTTCTAGTGAAAACTCAAATTTACAGATCCCAGCAGGATTTTATATGTGTTGCTCTACATAGACGTCTTTATGTTAGACAGGGTTCTCTAGAGAAATAAAACCAGGACACTTAAGATTTTAGACAGATAAAATAAATATACAACATAAGAAATTAACAGCTAATTAGTCCACAGAGCAGTACAAATGGCTCAGTTCAACTCACGAGGGCTGCTGGGTGCAAATCAAGGAAGCAGACAGCTGAGTCTTCTGTAGAGCAATATAGGCCATCTGGCCAGAGGCAGCAAACAGCAGGGAAGGTCACCAAGAGTCAGCCAGCTGACAGGTTCCGACATTCCCCAGCTAAAGTGATGTATACATTAGCAGTGTGGCAAAGCAGGTCTTGATGGAACCTCAAACTATAGGGACACAGTCCACAGGTTGGGTGTCCCACAGGTAGTGTAGCTTGCAAGTTGAGGCAGAGAACTAGCTAAGGTAGCCGCACACTGGCCTAGTCATCAGACAGCAAGAGACAGAAAGGTGAGGCTCGCGGAGCCATTTATTTCCTTGCCCTTCAATTAAACTGCAACCTTATTAATCCCACATGTATTTATTGTCCAGGTTGGTACAATAAATCTACCTATCATAGTCTTCATTCCTTAATGAAATGACTTGGCTGTTTTTTAATATAGTCTCTTCTAATATTTTATCTTTCCTACTCTATTAATCTGATCTTCGGATCTTCTTAATTGTTATATGAAGATAAGCCAAAAGTATTACTATTAGAGTCTCACTCATACACATGCAGGTTTATTCCAAATAAAACCATTTAAAACATATGTCTTGCTTAGGAGATGACTGTAGACAGGTTCTCTCAGTAACACACTCGGTGCCTTTCAAAAAGGTCCGTTCCAAGCAGGGACTTCAGACTTTGTTTTGGATCTTTTGCTTTGCAGGTGCTCCATGAGTGGTGAACCAAGCATGCCATACAGTTCCTGTTTCAGTGCTTTCCTTGCTTTTTATGAGGTGGCATAGTCGGGAAGCATGGTTTTACCTTTGTGAATGAATGAGTGTTACTGAAATCTTTCCTATCATCAGTCTCCATTGTCTGTATTTATTGTACAGTCACCTTAGTCAACAATTAATGTATTGTAAAGCTCTGTAAAGCCAGCCTTTTCTCAGCATTTTAAGTTATGTACCATTGGCTAAATGAATGACATAATTAATAGATTTATCTTATCTACCTTACCCAGAGGGGTGATTTATAATGTTCTTTATCATAAAATGATATAATGATGTCATTTTATAATGATTTATCATGACTGAACCAGAGACATACATAAACCATAGATATATGAATGGATTTGGGGCTCACCCTTAGCTCTGTCCCCAAAGACTATCAGTTTTTATGACATTGCCCTATGAAGAGATCACTGGAAATCTGAGTGGGATAGCAAAGTGTGGTGAAGAAACCAGGTAATGCCCGGCTCTCAGAAAGAATAGTGCTTGGGGCTCTTGAAGAAGTTGTCTTAAAATAAGCAGTAGCCATTTAAGTGAGGCATCAATTTAAGTCTAGAAGGAAGAAGTACACACTAGCCTTTGTGATACAAGGATTGCAAGGAATAAACTTCAAATCTGGAGGGAACTATCAAAACTTAAATTCTGAATAGACAGTTTGCTGTAGGCCAGTGGAAGCCCAAAATCCATTTGCAGGGTCCCCACATGGATTAAGCCTCTGGTGAATCAGTACCCTCTAAGAATAGTCCAGGGATGTAAACAGCCTTGCTCAGAGAGCATTGTGAAGTCAATTATGGCAGATGTGGTTAGGTTAAAATGTAATAATTTATTATTTTAAAGCTTTTTCAGTTTCAATATTTTCTGCTTCTCTGTTGAAGTCTCTCTCTGTTTTGTATAGTCATGTTGTTGGGTTTTTCTTCGCTCGCTTCCTATTTGTGTTTTGATTTTTCTGTATGTGAAATCCAAGATACATTATCTCTAAACACAGTACCCGGATTATTAGTTACCTAGGGCCATGGCAGGGAAGGTTGGGGGGAAATGGGAAGCTAACAACAATGAGTACAAGAAGACAGTGTTCTAAAATTGAATGTGGTCATGACTGCACAACTCTGCTTACTATGACTGATTAAATTGTATGATACGTGAATTACATGCCAATAAAACTTTTAAACAAAAACAGCGGCCTCTGAAGGGATCTTCTGGGCCAGTTCAATTTGAGGCAACGAGGTCTTCTCAGAGCCCTTGGCGACTGTTTTTGTGGGGGACTCCAGAGGAGTAATCCCAGTAGATTTTCTCTAGGGACACAGGATGATCACTCACGTACTAGGGAGAAGTTGAGGAAAATTGCATAAAAGGAATTGCTTTTCGTTGTGACCATGCACTTGGTCATCTGTCCTAAGAATCCTGTGCCCACTCACCCTATGCTTCTGATCTTGCCCCTTCACATTTCTTTTTGTCTCCAAACTTAAGCAGTGTTTAAAAGAACATGCTTTGACTTCCTTGTGGATGCCAAAAGTACTGTTTTGCCATGACTCACAGGATACAGAATTCTTCAGGAAAGGGTTAGAGAAATGGAAGCACTGTTTTAGAAATGTATAGACTTAAAGAGAGGATATGTTGAGAATCAATAGCTTTACATTTTGATATTTTTATGTCATGAAGGTGTCTATGATTTTGTAGAGTACTTTTGGACTTACCCTGGAAGTTAGGCTTTCTGCCTCCATTTCAGTAAGCTTTCTTTTATATTACCAATCTTGTTGTTTCATTCTGACTATATTTTCCCAGATACTCTCTCTAGTTTACAAAATTACTTGCTCATCAGTAGTAAATACTCTGTTTTAAACCACTGATTGGAATTTTGGATAACAACAAGGTTATTCAGATTAAGCTATTATTAGTATCAAGATTGAGAAACCCCAGCTTGCATGATATTTAAATTGATGGTTTTTGTCTTTGTTACCATTTTATTTAGACACATTCATAAATATTTCCTTGTTTATTGCAAGATCAATTATACCCTGTTCTTTTCATGAGTCTTTGAATACTAATGGACTAATTCAGGATTATAACAGATTAAATAGCACTATGTGGAGCTGTCAAGATTTCCAACCTAGCATTGCATGTTTTTTAACAAAGGTGGTAATCAATAATAGATTTTCCCAAAGTGTGCAAAGGTTTTTTTGAATATTATATTGGATATTTCTGGGTAAGAGACATGTCTGTGTCTATCAGACAAACCCTGGGGATACAGTAGTGTTTGGGGTTTGAACCTACCAGATGTTTTTTGGAAGGAAGATTACGTTGACTGCTTTCATAAAGAGTCACAGCCTTAGAAACTCTAAAGGGGCAGGTCTACTCCGTCTTTTAGCTTTGCTGAGTCAGAATCGACTCCAGGGCAAAGAGTTTTTGTTTTAATGCAACTTTATCATAATTTAACCTTTTGTCCGTCTTACTTAAGAGACCTCTGGGAAAAAAGTACTGTTAGTTGCTGTTGGGTAACTTTACAGTGTCAGTTTTTCACTAGTGGTCAAGTAATTAACCATTTTTGCCACTCAGGAGCTCCTATGACATTACTGAGGGTTTAGATCCCTCATTTGTCACACCTTGGTGTGCTTTCTGTAGAGCCAGTTTGCTGCCTCAGCCCCAAAATACTTAATGTTTTTTCCATAAAATGTTCTAACACTCACCTTTAAATAGTCTTAAAAATAGATCAGGTGTCTTAAGACAGAATTAAATAAGTGAATTTTAAAAATTCTCCTAAATTATCAAAAAGGTACCCTGGTGATGCTGTCCAGTAAGCATTGGATGCTAACTATAAGGCCAGTGGTTTGAACCCATCAAATTCACTACAGGAGAAAGATGAGGCTATCTGTTCCCACAAATATTTACAGTCTCAAAAACCCTATGTAGGGTGGCTATGAGTAGTTTTGATTGACTCGATGGCAGTGAGTTTAGTATCAAGATACAGCATTCATGGTTTACTAGATGAGGCTTCAAATTCATGAAATCAAATAATTCAACTCTCTTCACCTGTTGGAAATCCTGTTTGTTTTCCAAAAGTCTTTATAAAAATGATTAAAAATATTTATTATAATCATATAGCCAATCAAATACAGAATTTGAGGTGCATTATTTAAGTACACTTGGATTATTATGATTTACACCCTTTGCCCTTAAGCTGGTTTCCATTCAGATTGAGTGTGCTACGATTTGCCTCATAGAGTTCTTGAGGCTGAAAATCTACTGAATTCGACCTCTGACCTTTTGGTTAGCACCAGGACTCCTTGTGATGTACGCTAAGGGAAAGTGAATTTGGGCAGGTTAAAATTGAAAAATCTATGTATTCAATATTTTTATGGTTTGTTATACGTCCAGAGTCATCTTACAGGGAACAGTAGACAAAGAGCCATTAAGCATTTTAACATATATTCCCGGAACGAGAGACCCACTGAATACGTCAACCAAATACTCCAAAAGATGAAAAAAGAAATCACAGGCTCAACAATTACAGTAGGTGACTTCAATACACCACTCTCTGAGAAAGATAGATCACAGGGAAAGAAACTCAACAAGGTGGCTAGAGCTCTAAAAACTACAATGAGACAATTTGATATGATAGATATTTATAGATATTTATAGAACTCTTCATCCAAATAACAAAAAAATTCACATTCTTTTCAAGCCCACATGACACATATTCGAAGATAGACCACATGCTGGGGCATAAGGCGAATCTGCATAAATTTAAGCACATTGATATCGTATAGAACTCTCTCTCTGACCACTGTGCCATAAGGCTGGAAATCAACAAAAGGAATATGAAGAAAACGAGCAAACAATTGGAGGATAAATAACTCTATTGCAAAAGGAGTGCACACTGGCCCAGGTCAGAGATGAAATTAGGAAATTTCTAGGAATCAATGAGAATGAGACTACGATGTACCAAAACTTAGGGGAAACAACAAACGCAGTTATCAGAGGAAGATTCATAGCAATACATGCACACCTGAGAAAAGCAGAGTGTTATGAGTGATATGCTGTCACAGAATTTATAAGAACTAGAGCAGAGTCAGCAGAAAAATCCTACTACTAGCAAAAGAAAAGAAATAATAAAAATCTGGACTGAGATTAAGGAGAGGGAAAATAAACTATGGGGAAAAATAATGCTAATAAAAGTTGGTTTTTTGGATGGATAAACAGAATCGACAGACGGTTGGCAAACCTAACCAAAAAAAAAAAGGGAAGGAACAAATTTCAATAGCAAGCATTAGGGATGAAAGAGAGGATATTACAACAGATCCTAATGAAATCAAAAGGATAATTACACAGTACTACAAAGGCCTGTACTCCAATGAATTTAACTACTTGGAAGACATGGACAAAATCTTGGAAAAACAATCCCTCCCTAGACTATCCCTGATGGACGTCAGGAATCTCAACAGACCCATAGCAATAGAAAAAAGAGAGAAGGTTATTAAGGAATTACCAACAAAAAAAATCCCCTGGACCAGATGGCTTCCCAGGAGAATTTTACCAAGCACACAGGGAAGAACTGACACCAATCCTACACAAACTCTTCCAGAACATAAAAAAAGACGGCAAACTCTCGAACTCCTTCTATGAAGCTACTATAACTCTGATACTGAAACTGGGCAGGGATCCCACAAGAATTGAGAACTACAGACCAATATCTCTAATGAACATTGATGCAAAAATCCTTAACAATATACTTGCGAATACAAAAGTATATAAAACAAATAATTCACCATGACCAAGTGGGATTCATATCAGGGATGCAGGGATGGTTCAACATACAAAAAACCATTAGTATTATTCATCACATTGACATGAAAACCTATAAGAACCACATGATAATATCAATAGATGAGGAAAAAGCATTCAGCAACATTCAACACGCATTTCTGTTTCAGACACTCAGGAAGATAGGAATGGGAGGAAAATTCCTCAAGATAAAACAAACTATATGTGAAAAACCAATGGAGAAAAAAAGAAACACAATCCCACTGAAAAAGGGACCCGACAAGGATGCCCTTTGTCCCCACTCTTAACATCGTACTGGAGGTTTTAGTTAACAGCATAAGGCAAAGAAAAGACATCAAAGGTATTTACCTGGGGAAGGAAGAGGTGAAACTATCGTTACTTGCAGATGATATGATTTTATATATGGAAAATCCCAAAGGCTCCACAAGGAGAGTACTGGAAGTAATAGAGGAATATGGCAGAGTGGCAGGATACAAGATCAACAAACAGAAGTCTATCTGACTGCCTTACACATCGGATAAGACCACAGAAGAGGAAATAAAAAAGGTGGTACGCTTCACAATAGTCAGGCACAAATTGAAATATCTAGGGATGTACCTGACTAAAAGAACAAAAGATCTACATGAGGAAAACTACAGAACACTATTACAAGAAACTAAGAGTGACCTCAACAAATGGAAGTATATCCCATGCTCGTGGATCGGAAGACTCATTATAGTAAAGATGTCAGTTCTACCCAAGGCACTATATAAACTTAATGCAACCCCAATAGTTACCCTCATCTTTGTTCAAAGAAATGGAAAAACTGATTACCAACTTCATATGGAGAGGGAAGAAGCCCAGAATTAGCAGAGAGCTCCTCAAGAAGAAGGACACAGTAGGAGGGCTTGCTTTACCTGACTTTAATCAATATTATACATCCGCAGTGGTCAAAACTGCATGGTATTGGTATAAGGACAGATACTCAGACCAATGGAAAAGAACTGAAAACCCAGAAATAAAATCATTAGCATACAGACAACTGATCTTTGATAAGGGCCAAAAAATATCTACTGGGAAGCAGATGCCCTCTTCAACAAGTGGTGCTGGAAAAAAATGGATTATCTATCTGCACAAAAATGAAGCCAGACCCTTATCTCACTCCATGCGCAAGAATAAACTCAAGGTGGATCACAGACCTTGTAAAACCCCAAACTATTAAGGCCATCAGTGAGGGAATTGGGATAAACCTGAGAAGTTTGGCGCAGGGAATAGATAGACTATTAGTAATAGGGAAGGACACAAACACAGATGGCACAAATTGACACGTGGGACATACTGAAGATGAAACACCTGTGTACATCGAAAGAATTAACCAAGAGAGTAATAAGAGAGCCCACGGACTAGGAAAGCATCTTTAGCAATGATGCATCAGAAAAAGGCCTTATTACTAAAATCTATAATACTCTGTTAGCTTCCAAAAAGAAAAAAACTAATCGCCCACTGAGGAGGCACTGTGGCAAAGGACCTGAACAGAAGTTTCACACAGGCAGAAATCCAAATGGCCAATAAACATATGAGGAAATGTTCCTGATTATTAGCCATAAGAGAAATGCAAATTAGAGCAATGAGATACCACCTAACACTCTAAATGGTAGCCAGTTGAAAAAATCAGAAAGCAGCAAGTGTTGGAGGGGCTGTAGGGACATAAGAACTCTCTTCCATTGCTGGTAGACCTGAAGGTATGTACGGCCACTGTGGAAATCTATTTGGCTATATTTAAAACAGATGGAAATCGAGCTACTGTGCAACCCAGCAATCCCCCTACTGGGCATATACCCAGAAGAGGCAAGGAACAGACCATGGCCAGACATGTATACTCCAGTTTCGTTGCCACACAGTTCACAATTGCAAGGAGTTGGAAACAACGCAAATATCCACCAACAGACGAATGGATTAAAAAACTGTGGTACATACATACAATGGAGTACTACTCATCCCTAAAAAGCAGTGATGAATGCATGAAGCACATCTCCGCATGGGAAGAACTGGACAAAATTAGGCTAAGCTAAGTAAGCCAAGCACATAGGACAATTGCAACCCAAGTCCCCTGAGGTAAGCTTAAAAATAAAAACGGGTAGGGAGAAGGCTACTGTATGCAAACATTCCTGGGGTGACGTCCAGGTAGTATGGCAGGGGCCAGACCCAATCCAGAGATACATATGGCACCCAACTAAACAGGAGGGGAAAAGAGAGAGAAAAAAACAAACGGTAGTGGGAAAACAAGGCACTAACCCACCCAAGGGGAGGAGGGTGTTGTTTCTATATATATCTCCACAGGAGAGGGGGAGAGGGACCAGACTTCAACCTGGTGTGCCTAGAAGTGAATGCAACATACCGGGAGCCATTAAGAGTGGTCTTCGGGCCGGCTCTAATCCCAACTACATTGACACCCACCTCCCTCCCTCCAGAGGAATTCACTTCATAGGACAGCACTGAAGCTACAGCTCAGGGAGAGGGGTGCATCTGATCACAACACAGAGGATCAAATGAAGGGGGAGGAAGAGAAAGTGGAACACATCCTGGCCCACCAAGCCTTGAGGGTGATAGCCCTACTCAGAACAGCCAATGCACCAAGAATATACTATATGGCCGGCCCCACCCTGAGACACCAAGTCCCTCACTGACCCTTATCCATCCTGGGACAATACTGGAAACACAGTGTGGGACTTGCATTTGATCTGACCCCACCACACCGAGGCAAACCACTAAGGGCGTGTAACAGAACAGCAAATGAAAGAGCAATGAAGTCCTTGGGAATACTAAAAATAACTGGTGTCAAGGCGTGGCACCCCATCAGAGTTGACCAGAAAACACTCCTAAAGGTCAACAAACAGCCCTTGAACTATTTATAGGCTTTTCACTTTTTTTTTGGTCATTGGTATTTTGTTGTTCTTATTTTGTTTTCTTTGGTTGCTTTTTTTTGCTCTGTCTTACTTTTTGTGCATATTATTATCTCTACAGGTCTATCTAGATAGTCAGGATAAACAATTTGGAGGAGAGAACTGGACCAACGGTGGTGGGGGGTGGCATCGGGGGAGTAGGTGTTAACAAACTCAGGGACAAGGGAACAACAAGTGATCCAAAATCAACGGCGAGGAGAGTGTAGGAGGCCTGATAGGGCTTGATCAAGGGCA
>NW_022106471.1:16443857-16448137 GCF_000313985.2 Echinops telfairi
ATGTACAAATGTGCTTGACACAATGGATGTATGTATGGATTGTGGTAAGAGTTGTATGAGCACCCAATAAAATGATTAAAAAAAGAAAAGAAAAAAAAAAACAGAACAAAATCATCTTACAAATGATTCCCAAGATGAAAATAAAATTGACAGGATGCCCTAAGAAGTTTGTTTTGGTCGGGTGGTAGCTATTTTTGTTATCTCTTTTCAGTAATGGTAGATAAATTTAAGAGCCATGTGTTCTTCAAATTATACCGTAAGTCTGATTTCTCTCTTCTTCTCTTCCCACTTATTGAAAGTCAGGCTTTCCACCAGGGACTTTCTACCATCCTGCAGAGATCAAAAGGATTTTCTTTGTCCCTACCTGAGCAGTCTAGTGTCCTAGAGGTAGAAATTGACTTAATGATAGCGAGTAACAGTGCATAACAGTTTTTTAAACTTTTCCTTCCACAATTTTATTGACATACAGTTCACATATCATACAAGTAAATGGTTCAGTTGCATCTAGAAAAGTTGTACCATCATCACCATAATCAGTTTTAGAACTTTTTCTTCCTCCTTGTATTAGCTCTTCCCCACCCCATCCACCCCTCCCCCACCCGTACACTCAAGGGACCATTAATGCAGTTATGTTACTGTCTCTGTAGATTGCTTATCTGGGATTTCATATACAGAAAGACATTTTGAAAAACAGAAGAAAAATACCCCAAAACTTAGAAGAATAACCAAGTAAAACATAAAAGCCTCAATTGAAATGAAAGCAGGAAGTATTAAAAACTAAAACAAATGTAAATGGATCATAAAGGAGATCAACTGGTGAGGTGCTAAATCTTTGTACATTCTGCATGTTAGTAAGGCTATTCACATTCCTGGTCCATGGTCAGAAGGAATTCGCCAGGGGCTTAATCCATGTGTATTTCCCCTTCACTTTTTTTTTAAATGAAAGAACTTTAAAATGGGTCAAAGGGGAGATCAAATAATATGCTATTACATTTTAACCTTTGTTTTGAATAATCGACTTTACAGTGCTCTCTGTCTGGTAACAGGGCTAGTCACACTCCTCAATTAAGATCTGAGGGGATTTGCTGGCGATTTAATGGATTTTGGGCTTCCACTGTCATCCATAACCTTCTGCAAACCAGGTGTTCACAATGTGAATTCAGCTACCATTCCCTTCTTCAAATTTGCGTTATAATTTTTACAGTCCTGATGTGCTTCTTCCATGTGGACTCAGAACAGTGCATGGCTTATATATAACAATGTTCTGGCAGTTAGAAAATCAGATTGTGATAAATAACATAAGAACAATGTGGTAGTAATGTGAGCAGTGGGTAATTGATAACATTAGATTACCAGAGAATATGTGCATAAACTTTATTATGTTCAGACCTTTTCAAATAGTATCTCTTCATCTTAGGAATAAGTATTTAAAAATTTTATAGAAGAAAACAAGTCAGAACTGAAAATACAGGGAATCCAGGGCAGATGAGCCCTGCAGGACCAATGGTGTGAGTGGCGAAACAGGGGGGTAGAGGGAGAATGGGTAGGAAAGAGGGAACCGATTACAGGGAACTGTGTGTGACCTCCTCCCTGGGGGACAGACAACCGAAAAGTGGGTGAAGGGAGACGTCGGACAGGGCAAGATATGACAAAATACCAATTTATAAACTATCAAGGGCTCATGAGGGAGCGGAGAGCGGGGAGGGAGGGGAAAAATGAGGACCTAATGTTGGGGGTTTAAGTGGAGAGAAAATGTTTTGAGAATGATGTACAAATGCGCTTTACACAATTGATGTGTGTATGGATTGCGATAACAGTTGTATGAGCCCCTAATAAAATGTTAAAAAAAAAAAAAAGAAAACAAGTCAGATGTGTTAGGTGAAGTTAATTTTATTCCTGTGAGTGATTCTCGGTTCAATGCTGTTGTGGTGCCTCTGACTCATAGTGACCCTAACGGAGTAGCACACCACCCAGTCCTGCGCCAACCTCACAATTGTGTAGGTGGAGTCCATTGTTGCAGCTACTGTGTCCATAAATCTGATTGAGGGTCTTCCTCTTTTTCACCAACCCTCTACCAAGCATGATGTCCTTTTCCAGAGACTAGTCTCTCATGATAACATGTCCAAAGATAAAGTTTTGCTATCCTGGATTCTAAGAAACATTCTGGCCGTACTTCTTCGAAGACAGATTTGTTTGTTTTTTTGATGGTCCATGACACTTTCTATATTTTTGACTAGCCCCATAATTCCAGTATGTCAATTCTTTACTCATTATCCATCTTTCACTTGCAAGTGAGGGTGAGAGTAAATTTCATACAGGCTTAATTTACATGTAACATATTAGTCCATTTTATCTGCTGGAAGTTAGTGTTTGACTTGATTAAATTGCATGGAGTTTAAATAAGTACTAAATGAAAATTTAAAAAACCAAAACAATTCTTCAACTGCCATTACTGTTCTAAATCATTTGAGGTCTAAAAGAGGAAAAAAACTTTAAAATTAGGAAATCTAAATTTATTAGAAACTTTTTGCATGAAACAATGTCACTAATAAAAAAAAATCAGATCTAGTACCATCACTGTAGTTACTACAGAAGGCAGAGACACTCTTTAGGCTTTTCCTCTGCATCTGTTAAAATAAGCGACATGTGGGTTATTAATAAGATTCAGTAGCAGGGAAAACCAGACCCTGTGTCTGGTTTATAACAGTTGCTTTATGTCTCATTAGGTTTTGATGCTTTGAGCAGAGATTTCTTCTTTTGATTTCCAATCATTTAATTTGTTTCTTTAGACTCTTACAATATGGTAAAAAAGTCTGTCTTCATTAGTAACACAGATATAGGGAAACATTTATAGTGTGACAAATGCAATTGATATTTGAATTTTAAAAACAGATGGTGAACCTCTCAAAGAAGGTATTGTCATTGAACCATATTTAACCTACAAAAATGTGTGTTTTAGTCATAGGATTTTGTTGCTGACTGTGCAGTTTAGGATAGAAAAATGAACCCAGACCTTTGTCAGAAATAAGTGTTATCTAACTTATTGCTATGATGAAATGTTATGGAGGTTTTCTCCTTGATTTGAAAAAGTCAACAACAAAGAAACTCCGCTTTCTGTCAGGCTGTGCTGATTCATAGAGGCCCTATAGGACCCAGTAGGACTAACTGCCCAATAGAATTTCTAAGGCTGTAATCTTTATGGAAGTAGACTGCTGCGTCTTTCTCCACATCACTCCTGGTGTATTTGAACTACCAGTCTTTCGGGCAGCCAAGCTAAAAACTGATACCAGGATTCTCCCAATTTGAATAATCTAACCAAACTCATTGCCATCTGGTCCATTCTAACTGCAGGCCACTCTGTAGAAGTATAACTAACTGCTCCTGTGTGTTTCTGAGGCTTTAAGTCTGTGGGAGCAGAAAGCCTGGTCTTTCTCCTGCGGAGCAGCTGCTGGGTTTGAATTGCTGGTCTTTCCTTAGTAAACAGCCTAATGCGTAACCCACCAGGAAAACTAGAGAATATAGAATGTTTGTGTTTGTTTTTAATCACACTTAGTTGTGTCACAGTTGCCTAACATAACTTAAAATTGACAATTAGAAATTAAAATAAAGGTAAGCTTTTCCCATTAGCTTCAATGCTTAATGATCATAATCATTTTTAAGACTACTTTTGCCCCTTGGACGCCAGCTCCCTTCTCCCGCAAAAAAAAGGGAAAAAAAAAGACTACTTCTATTTATTGTTTCATTTTCTACCCTCCCCACGAAGGTCACATATATAATAAGTCACAGCTGAAATTTAAGCCTAGGCATTTATACTATACCAGACATTCAAATTCCACTCGTACTAGAGTACATTTTTAGATGAAATGGAAGTGGATTTTGAAGTTAGCGGTTTATGATGGTGATCTGAGTGGTCCAAAAACATTTAAAGTCTATAGTGTAAAGATCAAATTTTATGAGCATGTGAAGTCATTAGAGATGCCGTGTGGTGTGAAGGGTTGTCAGACTGCTTTCTTCTTTGTGGCAAAGAGGCTGAGGCTCTCAGGGAGTAGGGAGCCAGCTGAGGAAGGACAGAAAGGGGGGTGGTTGGGTGAGGGGGTGGTGGTGGTGGTGGTGGTGGTGTGTGTTGAAGATTGCGCTTTTACTTGGACAGTTGTGCTTATGACTTAATGTGTTCTCTTAGAATGTTTTAGAGCAGCGGTTTTCAACCTTCCTAATGCTGCGACCCTTTAATACAGTTCCTCATGTTGTGGTGATCCCCAATCATAAAATTATTTTCTTTC
>NW_022106471.1:16450109-16451250 GCF_000313985.2 Echinops telfairi
ATTGTTTTCTCCCCCAGATTGTTTATCCCTCCTATCTTATCTAGATAGATATGCAGAGACAATAATAAGCACAAAAACAAGACAGAGCAAATGAAAACAACAGAAGGAAAAAAAACGACAAAAAAAAGAAAAACCTGTAAATAGTTTCAGGTCTGTTTGTTGACTTTTAGGAGTGTTTTCCGGTTGATCTGATGGGGTGCCACACCCTGGCCCCAAAGTCTGTTTTTTAGTATTCCCTGGGAACTTCATTGCTTTGTTCCCCTTGATGTTCAGTTATATGTGATTAGCGTTACATCCTGGTGTGGTGAGGTCAGATCGGGCACAATTCCTGCACTGGTGCCTCCAGTATTGTCCCTCGTAGCGCTATGGGTCAGTGAGGGAAGTCGTCTCGGGGTGGAGCTGGCCCTATGGTCCTCTCTGTGCATTGGCTGCTCTGAGCAGGTATATGGTCCTCAGGGATTGGTGGGCCAGGATGTGTACCACCCCCTCTTCTTCCCTCTTCCTTTGCTCCTGTGTGCTCTGATCAGATGCACCCCTCTCCCTGAGCTGCAGCTTCAGTGCTGTCCTATGAAGTGAATTCTTCTCTAGGGAGGGAGTGGGTGTCAACGTAGTTGGGATTAGAGCTGGCCCGAAGACCTCTCAGTGGTTTCCAGTATGTTGCATTCACTTCTTGGCACACCAAGTTGAAGTCTGGTCCCTCTCCCCCTCTCCTGTGGAGATAGAAACAGCACCCTCCTCCCCTTGGGTGGGTTAGTGCCTTGTTTTCCCACTACCGTTTGTTTTTTTCTCTCTCTTTTCCCCTCCTGTTTAGTTGGGTGCCATATGTATCTCTGGATTGGGTCTGGCCCCTGCCATACTACCTGGACGTCACCCCAGGAATGTTTGCATACAGTAGCCTTTTCTCTATCCCTGTTTGCATTTTTAAGCTTACCTCAGTGGACTCATGTCCTTTGTGCTTGTCCTTTGTGCTTGGCTTACTTCACTCAGCCTAATTTCCTGTACTTCTTCCAATGCTGTGTTGCCCTTCATGAGTTCATCACTGCTTTTTAGAGATGCATAGTACTCCATTGTATGTATGTTCCAGAGTTTTTTAATCCATTCCTCCATTGATGGAAATTTGAGTTGTTTCCAACTCCTTGCA
>NW_022106471.1:16453545-16474893 GCF_000313985.2 Echinops telfairi
TTTTTTTAATCAGGTATATCTCTAGAAATTTCAATTTGTGCTTGGCTTTTTGATCCCCTGTTCTGTGTCCTTGTCTGATGTGATACTAACTCTTTTTTTTTTTTTTTTTGATACTAACTCTTTATGTGAGTAGAGAACCCTGTTTTTTCCTGGAGAATGCCTGGTGGTTTCAAACTGGTGACCTTGCAGTTAGCAGTCGAATGCATAAATTCTGTGCCATCAGGGCTCCTTATCTTCACACATGTCTGTCTGCCTACGTATGACATCTTTAAAAGAATAAAAGATATCAGGAGAAGTCTCAGAAAGCCTAAGGAACAATTCTACTCTGTCCTGTGTAGTTAGTTAGTTATAAGACCACTGAGTCATAATCAGCTGCGTACTGGTGGTTTTAAAAAACTACTGAGTGAAAGCATGTTTTAAAATTTGTATATGTTACCATAAGGAATTTTAAATATATGGTTAAATCTAACTGGCACATGGTATCATGTCATCCTTGGCTACTGGAATATGCTTCAGTGGATCTACAATTAGACAACTTTAAACAGCAGCACACGTTTCCTTTTCATAGTATTAAAAAAAAGATTTTAAAAAAATAGTTGCTTGTTCTAAAATATATATGAACATATAGTTGAAGTCAAATGATAAAGAAACTATTACTTATTGCTATAATCTTAGAAAGATTCTGTAATATCTCATGGAAACCATCAATCTTGTAGTCTAATTGATTCTAGACTCTCTCTAGCCGGTGGTTGTAATGGCAGAGAGAAAGAGGGAGAGAGAGAGATCTCCTTTATTTCCTCAGGGATGAGGTGGTACAAACAAAAGGTGCATATTTTATGTAATACCCAAATGAATAATTTGAAAGCATTGTTATTTGTTATTCATCCTATAGTATCAGAATGTACATAAATTCTCATCATTAAAAGTATGATAGTATTTAAGGAGATAAAATATCTATTATAGATCTCTGTAACTCACTGCCGTCAAGTGGATTCTTACTCATAACTACACTATGGGACAGAACCCTTTGTGTTTCTGAACCTATAAATCTGACCATTCATCCAAAGATCACGTGGTTTGAACTGCTGGCCTTGCAGTGGCCAACCCAACACGTAACCCACTATGCCACCAAGGCTCCTAGTGTACACAGAGTAGTGACGTCATCATTTACTGTAGAAGAGCTCACTTTCACGAGATGCTCATAAGATGGGATTTCTCATAAAGTAACTCTTAGTTTTAGTATCAGTAGACATGTTTTAGTTTCTTCAGGACAGAATAACAAAAAAGAACAGTATGGATATTTGTTTGAGATCTTAAGTGAGGCACATAGAACTCAGATGTCAAATATTAAATATGATATTCAAGGTGGACACATTTTTGAGGTCATTTTATACATTATTTAAATTTGTTTGATACTGCAGTTTTTGTTATTTAATGTGTTTAAAGTTACAATAGACTTAAGCTCATATCTTTTCCCCCTTTATGTACAGTCCTTCTGTTGAAGTGAGGTGTATCTACAAAGACGCACACAAAAGTGCACAATCATTAAAGTATAACCTATAATTATAATTTAGTTATAACTAATTTATAGTTATGACAGAGAACATTTACCATATAAAAACCATGAGTGTCTTTTTACAGGATAATTTACAGCAGTTGATCATGATGTCGTTGCCAAATGTCTTAATCATCGGCAAAAATCCCTTCTCTGGTAAGTATTAAAATAGTCATAAGGTAGTAACAATGTCTTATTGTTATGTAATATACTACACCCCCTTTTGCATAGAGATGGTTAGGCTTCAAAGACCAGGCTGTTGCCAATGTGAAATTTGACTTTATGCAAAAGTGGAGAATGATGTTATCAAATCCTAAGGTGGAGGATGACTACACCACTTAATAACTGCCAAATCATATCATTATATAACTGCCAAACCACTGAGGATCAGGGCCAAGCAAGTTAACAAAGAACCCGAACCCTTACAGCCAGTGTTGCTCCTCACCTTGCACCTTGGTGTGTTTTGCCAGTTATATATCGTGATCTACAGAATAGTCAGGTAGTAGATTTACTGTTGTAAATGCAGAGTGTTGTAATGAGATCATTGCTAAGTGAGTTAGGTATAGAATGTTTAAGAAGAGCACACATTTATGTTGATTAATTGTTTTTCACAACTCTAAAGGGGAGGTTGGAGATGATTTTCCATGTTATAGAGAAAAGAGTTGACTAATAAATTGTAGGTGGGATCAGATACATAGTTTAGATCATGTAATGTTTCTTGCTGTACCAAATGGATACATCTCTGTAATGAATCTTAAAGGTGATAATAAAGGAATAACTTTTCATTAAAATCAATAATTTTCAGTTTCCAGGATTCTTTTTATATACTACTACCTACCATTGTGAAAATTGTTTTAATTTAAGGTTTAACTGATTTATATATTTTAATTTATACTAAATAATTTTAACATTATTTAGTAATATTATATATTATTAAAAATGAGAAGCCATTACTTGGGTCAGTTAAATTATTTTCTTTAGTTAACTGGATTAATGGTTACTTGGGGGTGTGACAGGAGAGGTTGAGGGGAAATAGTGAGCTAATAACAATGAATGGAAGAAAAAATGTAAAACTTTTGGTGATGATTGTATAACTTCTTAATCTGATTGAACCTATTGAATTGTATGATATGTGAATTATATGCCAATAAAAGTGTTTGGGGAAAAGATTTGTTATTTAACAGCTTTTAAATGTGACACATTCAGAGTTTTGACCAGTTATGGAAATTAGCAGCCATCTAACAATCTCAGAGATGGACTAGGCTGTGGGTACCTGAATCTGATGCCCCTTGTCCAACTCTTGTTCCCCATCTTTAGTCAAAAGAAGCAAATAAAAGCTAAAATGCAGCATCTATTTTTATAGGGGAAGATAGCAAGTAGCTGGAATGAATTAGGAGTTCAAATAATCTTTAGAAATACTCTGAGGTGTAAATGTTTTCGATCCTACCTGCAGTTATTAAGTACTCACGAAGGAGCTACAGGGACCAGAGATGTGAGGCAGTAGCCCTTACTCTGGAGTACATGGGGTTGAGTAAGTGATCCTGCAGGCTATTGGACATATCTGTGTAGTAGGTAGTACAAAATAGAGGTACATGCCAGGTGTGCTGTGGGCCATCGAGGTGGTTCTGACGTAATGACTGTATGGGTAAGACTAGAACTGCTCCAGGAAGTTTCTAGGGTTTTAAGCTTTACAGGCGTAGGCAGGTCTTTTCTGCAACAGAGCAGCAGATAGTTCAAACGAACTCGCGGTTACTGGGTGTTTAACTAAACACTGCGCCAACAGGTCCCCTTGTACAGAATGTTACAGAGTATAAAACACAGAACCATTCGTTCTGCTTCGAGTTGGCTGCTGAGTGCCGGTTGGAGACCGTGGAAGACTACACCGAGCTGTTAGAAGGTGCCTCAGCTTGTGATCCATTCACTTGGGAGTGGTGAGATCAGAGTAGTAGCAGAAATTAAGGCAGGGGAGTGTATGTATTTGTGGAACGGTAGCGTCGTTCAACGTTGCTAGAAAATTGGTTGTTTAATGAAAAGTAGGAAGAAATGTTTGAAAAGAGAATTTTCAAAAATGTTTGAAAAGAATCAACTTGACCTGATGGTGAAGTTCCTTCTTTTGAGTTAGCTGTGCTTTAAGAAAATTCAAGTTGAATGCTGTTGAACAGACCTATATGTACTCTGGTTACGTTAGCTTTATCTAGCTCGTGTGCCTGGATTTTACTAACCTCGCTGTAGCAGACAGTAAAGTTTTCAACTTCCGTGAATTCACACAGTGGAAAGACACTTGTGTTCCACGGCTAGGTGAATTGTTTAAGTTCTGTATTTTAGAAACCTTGATAGGCCTAAAAGGTGCCACACCTGTTAACTATTGTGGCTGAGTTTATGGCATATCTTTATCTCAGCAGTGTTTAATTTGGTAGACTAATGTAGTATAATTCTTTATGGAAAGGAGATGAATTTATAATTAGGATTCTATAGGAGTAGCCTAGTATAATTATTTATGTAAAGGGAAGGATTGCATTACACAGAAGCTACCTGCATAATCTATACCACTCTTCAAAACTGAGAGCCTTGTCTACTTTATGTTTCCACCACCATGATGTATATACAAACATTCACACATCTGCTGCTTCATATTCCTTACTGTGTTTCCTTAGAAGCTTCATTCTTCGGTTACATTGTTGTGAATATTATCTGTAAGACATTTCCCCCCAGGCTAACAAGGAAGAGAGTTAAAATGGAGTAATGTGCTGTACTTAGTTGTTGTTTTTATTTCAGAACAAGGCACAGAAGAAGTTAAAAAGCTGCTTTTACTTTTACTGGGTTGTGCAGTTCAGGTAAGTATTTCTCCAAAGTTTTATTTTTTTATTTTTCAAAGTTTTATTTTAAAAATTGTCCCAGTTACTTCCCTTAAGGGCTGATGTTACTGCAGCATTAATACGTGCTCTTGCTGGACAGGTATTTGTTTCCTCACAGTTGAGCAGGCGAGGCAGCTGCTGCATGGTGTGCTTCGGAGTGGAGGTCCTCTCTTTATTTCAGCTTCTAGCAGCTGCCAGCAGCCCTCCGAGATGGGTCTGTCTCCACCATCTGTCTTCCTCTTCTCCCTGTGCATCACTCTGTCTATTGTGGCCTTTGTGTGACTCATAAGTGAGTAGGGTTAGGCCTTGCCTCATTAATATAACTAAAGAAACCACCTAGTTCCAAATACGATCACATCCACACAGGACTCAACAGATATTTTGAAGGGATACAATTCAATATGTAACTTTTAAAAATTCATGCTCTATTTTCTTCTGATGTGCAGAACTATATTTACCCTATCACATTCCCCAAAAATCTCATTTAATATTATCTAAATCAAACATGGGTATATGTTGTACATCCTAGGGCAAAATTTCTCTCCATCTGTGGGATATGAAACCTGTAGTACAAATTGCCTGCTTTCAAACATGATGGTACAGGCCAGGCACAAGGTAGACATTTCCATTTAGAAAGGTAGAAATTAGAAGGGGGTGTGTCACAAGTACTAAAATTTGGCAAAACAAATCTCATTAGTTTTCAAAGCTTGAAAATAATCCTTTGTTTCCTAGGCAAAACCTCAAAAATATTTTAAAACAAAGTATTGTTATTCCTAGCTGTAAGAACAGCAAAAGACTGAAATCTAATCCACTTCACTCCTACCTTACTGTGTTCTATAACTCACACAACAGAGTTCTAGATGGTAGCTAAAAAGGATAGCATGAAATATGAGGGGGCCTCAAAAAATTGATTGAAAATGGAATTCAAAAAACAGAATTTTCTCATGAAATGCTTGAAAAACCCCCCCCCCTTTTTTGAAGCCCCTTCTTAATGCACCTCCTTCTAACAGACTGAAGAGTTAGCAGCCCTAGCTTTTCCAGCTCTGCCAGTGGATGTTTTGCATAGTCTACCGTGATGGTTCTACACCCGAATGACCTTTGTGTTCATGTTATAAACAGTGTCCATCATTTCACTTTATTAAATCAAGTAGGGTTATGTAGTGGATGTAATTTTCTTAAAAACACCTATTGCCATAGCGGGTTACAGATTTGATGGGTAACCTGTACTGTAAACCTACCAGCTGCTCAGAGGGAGAAAGGTGAGACTGTCTGCTCTCATAAAGATTTGCAGCCTAAGTAACTCAGCAGCCGTTCCTTCTGTCTGATGTCATGGATGGCAGTGGGCTTGGCTTGGCTTGGCTTCTAGCTGCCTGCTCCCTCCACGCGCCAGAGGGCCTTTCGTACGTGGCAGTGAAAACTTGAAAATGAATTTATTAAGAATTTAATGTCTCTGGCTTCCAAGAATACAACTTTAAAATAAATACAGCTCCCCTCCACCTGCCCCCCCCCACCCCCAGCTTACTTTTTCCAGTCTCCCAGGTTTCATATCCTGTTCTTGTGCTGTCAAAGAGATCTGTTTAGGAATCAGTTGCTATAATTGAACTGGAAATGACTTTGTATCCATGATACTTTAATCTTGATAGGAAGGTAAGAGAGTTTAAGTGAAAAACAATTTTCTCATGATTAATTAGACTTCACAGGAGATCAGCACAGCTACCTGGAATGAAGATGACTGACATGTTTATTTTGACACTAGAGTTTTTCTGTGCTCTAGAGCTGTTTAGCCCACGGCCTCCTGTGGCTGTTTATGTTTAAATGTAACCCCTTACTGTTGTTGATTCAGTCTCATGGCAACCCTATGGGTCATAATGGACCTGCCCTAGAAGATTTCCAAGGATGTAATCTGCAGGGTAAGGCCTGCCACTTCATCCTCCCATGGTGCAGCTGGTGGGTTTGAACACCTAACCTTTTAGTTAGCAACTGATCTTATGACCACCACATCACCAGAGGTCCTACTTTTAGATGAATTATGATTAAATAGGCATATCTCGGTTGCTAAGGGTCAGCAGAAAAGAAGCCGACCCTGGACAAGATGAATTGACTCAGTGGCTGCAGCCAGGGGCTCAAACAATCATTGTGAGGATGGTACAAGCCAGGCGGTGTTTTACTCTGTTGTACATGGTGTCCCTGGGAGTCGGAAATGGACTGCACAGCCTCCAACGATAGCAGCGTAATGAAACACAATTTTAAATGTCAGTGTCTCTGTTGCACTGTCCACTTTTCCAGTACTCGGTAGCCGCATGTAACTAGTGACTACTGTATAGTGAATCATTTTTGTTTCCTCTTTTTTCTTGACGGTGTCTCTTACCTTTGAACAGTCTTAGGTATGGTATTCTATGTTCTTTAAGAAAGCCTACCTTCGTTATTAAAAATAATGCCAGAACTTTTCAAACTTTTACGCTTTAAATATCGGTAATATTTGGTCAAAATTGTGGATATTATGCACAGTTGAGGAGTTCTCATCGATTTGTGTTGAGCTTGTGCTAATGGGGGGCTCCTGACGACAGAGCAGGAATGAAGCAGTGGTTTGGGGCTTAGAACAGGGACGTGTGTGCTCAGCTCAGACTGAGCAGGGAGCAGTAGTCTTTATAAACCTGCCACTGTGTAATTGTTATTGAGAAAACTGTAGGTGGACCATTTAGAAGAATTAGATAATAAATTTGAGGTTCACATAACAGGAAAGGTTGGTTAGGCAAAAAATTTACAGTCAGAAATATTCTTAATATTTATTAGACCTGCCAAATAATAAGTGCACTCATTTTCACTCCACCCTCACCCTCCAAAACTCTGGCGTTTGCTCATAGGAATTAAGTTTTCTTAGTAATTGAGTTTTTAGACATTAGGATAGCATCTTAATAATAATAATGTTTTTATAAGATAAAGGCCTTTCTTGCTGATGGAAATAGTGTTGGAATTTTATATAATGTATAGATTATCAGACAGCTCTCCTAAGTTTCTAAATGGTCAAAGAGCCAGCTTTCCCTTTTGATTACATTGTCTTCGCTCGTGGCTCAGTATCAGCCCATGAGGTGCAGGTCAGCAGACAAGGCAGTGCTGTCTACTTTGTATTCACCTCTCATGTGGTAGTTGCAAGAACACAGTGATACCAGCAATTGTATTGTTGTGTAACTTCAGAGATTTGGTGGCAGCAGAGGCTTAGCTGCATGGCAAACTGTTAGTACTGACTATAGAAAAAACATTAGGTTTGCATTTTGAATTTGTATAGAGCTTTAAAAAGTTGCACAATAAAGATTTGCTGTCTTTATTCCACTTAGTGCTTGAGTACTTTTATATACATTCTTAAATTTTACCCCCGATAACTTCATATTATTTCAGAAACAAAATATTTTTTTGTATTATCTTGTAGATGTTTAACTGGGCCACAAAAGTGGGTTTCTTTCATTAAGATTGATAGGCTGAAGATGTAAGAATGAATTATAAACACAAAGTAAAAATTGCTTCAAGTTTTTTTCTCCAAGAAGAAAGACTATGTTGTTTGGCAATAGTCAGGGGCTGCCTGAGCATTTTGGCTGTATTCCGAGTTCTGCCACTGACTCACTCTGTGTTTTTTGGCAAGTAACTTGTTCTCCCTGAAACAAGTTCTTGATTCTTTACTTCTCTATTTGTAAAGTTAGTATAATAATATTGTACTGCCCTCAGCTGGGTTGCGTAATGATTTCTTGCATTAGAGCTTTCCAGCATAAATATAGTGCCTTTTAAAATACCTATTTCTAAATTACTGTCTATTCAAGAGGTAAGTATGTTAGACTGTTTAAGATGCAATGCAAAACAAACCCTCACTCTACTGTTCAAAACATAGCCAAGATTTTTATCCTAATGAGTTTTTAGTTTTTACAACCTTTTAAGGGCTGTGTCTTGTAAAATGTGAATGATCATCGTATTCACTTTTTTTAGTGTCAAAAAAAGGAAGAATTTATTGAAAGGATTCAAGGATTAGATTTTGATACAAAAGCAGCAGTTGCCGCACATATTCAAGAGGTAACCTGTATACAACTTTTATATACTTTTTATTTTTATTAAGTATGTGGTGTCTCTATCTCCCAAAATGTTTAAAGTCATAGGATACCTCAAAATGCACTCACTGTTGTGGAGTCAGTGCTGACTCTTGGCGACACCATAGGAACTGCCTTATGTGGGTTTCTAAGACTATCTTTCTCCCAAAGAGCCACAGGTGGTTCGAACTGCTGACCTGCAGATCACAGCCTAATACATAACTGCTATACCACCAGGGAAGAACAAGTCATGACTAAATAGAAATGATCCTCTTGGCAGATGGCACCATGGCTTTAGAGACAGTATCTTGAATGAGTTGTGTTTGTATGGCACAGCGGTAACTGCAGATTCGCTGTTAGCCTGTAACTGGAGGGATGTAGGAGAAGGTATTGGAGGAGTGAAGTGTGTTGACACAGGGTGACAGTTACAGTAAATAAAGAAGTGGAAAGTGGAACACTGCAATTTGAAGCTGTAGTGCAGTAAGATAACCTTAGTTTTGTCATCCTAATTATTTTTTTTGAATGGATCAACTAACAGAATTTCACTGATATTAATTGAACTATAAATACATTCATGTTTTTGAACATTCATACGGAAATTTAAATCTGTGTGATAATTGAATGTATTTGCTACGGTTGGTTTTAAAAGTGATATTTCTCCATTTGTCTTTGGGCATTTAATCTTGATTAAAAAGAAAACTAAGAAAAATGAAAAAAGGCCTTTTATATAGTGGAAATGTGTAGTGTCTCGCTTTTTTTCTATTTGGAAGACTGTGTTCTGACAGTGAACAGCGGTATCTGACCAGATAGGTAGGAACCTTGAAACATCCATGGAACACTTGCATTAAAAGACAGTAGGGTTTTTGCACAAACTTTTTGGAGCCTCCTGGTAGAGTTTTTATGGGTGGAGCTGCTTCCCCCTCTTGCGTGTCTGTTTCAGGCTTTGACCTGGTCAGTCCCGGCACACACAGGTAAACTGGTGCAGGCCTGACTTTTTAAAATCTGGGTGATCCGGAATGTGTTCTGGAATGGGGAAACATACAGGGGGTGAAGCCTGAGAATGAGCGGTGTAATGAGACCTTTCAGGAGTCTGGTGCTTTTATCACTTTTAAAACCAATCTTAGCAAATACATTCATTTCAGTTATCACACAGATTTAAGTTTCCTTATGAATGTTCCAAAACATGAATGTATTTATAGTTCAATTTAATATCAATGAAATTCTGTTGATCCATTCAACTAACTCTGGATTCACTGGAGGGTGGCCCAGCCCACCGAGCGCATCTTTGAGCTGGACACCATTGTTTTTCACTCCGTGGACTGAGATGCTTGGCTGCTTGCTGTGCAGTGGGAAAGCAGCCTTTCTTTTCTAAGTGGGAGCAGGAAATTAAGTCTCTAGCAAGGCTTTGACCAGTAACTCCTGCCATTCTTACTAATGTTTGATTCACCTACATTTTAAAAACTAAGGTCCATTTCAGTGCTGCTTTAGCGGTCATGAGTGAACCAGGCTGAACTGGTTTGCATCCCTGGTTTGGCTATGCTAGTTTTGTGGTTTATTTCATTCTGAAGAGATGCTAAATATTGTTAATATAGTTCCCAACACTCTTTGAATTATTTATTTTGTTTTTGATCATTGTGAAAGAAAAACATACAAGAGAAATGGAAAGCAAGAAATAAATATTTCACTTGTATAACTTTTCCATTTTTGTAAAAATTGTTTTAGTGAAAATTCTTTTCTCTCTTTACTTTTAAATTAAAGTACAATTAATTTAAATGGATATTTTATATGGACTATTGATGGGGAAGATGCAGAGCTTTTCTTTTGTAGATTATTTGAATGTTCTCTAAGAAATAAAATGTATTGAGAATGATAATAAAAGATCAGTTGATTTTTGTCAATGTAGTTGTCAGGCATATCAGTGTAACTTTCCTTAGGAATGCCTTGAATTAATTGTTTTTTATTGACTGGAAAATGTCAATTCATTTAAAAATTATACTTTGTGAAAAATCATTTTAGTATTTTCATCATTAATTCCAGATGTTTTTAGTGGTCCTATTTGGGGTTCATGTTATTATACTGAAAAAAGTTATTAAGTATTAGCTATTTTTTTTGTTTATTTTTGTTAGCTTTTCTTTTTTTTAGTCATTTTATTGGAGGGGCTCGTACAACTCCTATCACAATCCATCCATCCATCCATTGTGTCAAGCACATTTGTACATTTGTTGCCATCATCACTCTCAAAACATTTGCTTTCTGCTTGAGCCCTTGATATCAGCTCATTTTTCCCCTCCCTCCCCGCTGCCCCCTTTTGTTTGCTTTTCTAAAGGTAACACATAATCAGGAAAATGTGTTCGATTTACAATGGATGGAAGTGACTGATATGCCCCAGGAAGACATGGAACCACTCTTGAAAAATATGGCATTGCATCTAAAGAGACTTATAGATGAGAGAGATGAACATTCAGAGGTTTGTAAATTTCTTTCAGTATATGTGAAAACCTGCTTTTCAAACAAAGACAATAGTAGTTTTGAGAGCTTTTCTGAATTGAAGAAACAAGTAATACAATGCTTTGCCCTTTTTTCCCCCGTAGAACACAAAACCAGAAAGGAACTATGAAAGTCTTAAATTGGTAGCTTTAAAAAAAAAATGCGATTAGATTTTCTTTTCTCCTTTCATTTTTCTTTGAAGTATTATTCTGACTTCTTTTCCTGAGTGTTTTTCAAGTCATCTCCACAGCTCTGGAAAGAGTTCAGAAGTGTGAAGCTGAAAATATAGTTGATGTAAGTGGAAAAACCATTGCCTTCAAGCGTAAGAATTTGCTTAAGGTTAATTTCTTAGTTTTATTACCACATTTGAGAGAAGAAAAGTAAGTGTTAATAAAAGAAGAGTAACAGATGTTCTGAATAAAATGTCCTACAAAAGGTCTTAAATTTTTGTAATCAGTATATTGAGGTGTGATTTTTAAAAAAGAATTATTATTAATAAGCTCATTTGCACAGTTCACTTGCTCTTTCAAAAAGAGTCAAGTTGCACCAAAGTTTCCGTGTGCTCTCTGAAAGCTGTTTATAATTGTAGAGGAGTCTAGACTTCAGTGCTTGTGGTGGTGAGTAATATTTTCTTACTAACAGACCCAAAGGGCCCTAGCATTGAAGGGAATGTATAGCTCTGATCAAGTATTCTATTTATACAGGAGAGACAGTTTTGAGCTTACTACTAGAGAATTTTTATGATTACTCTTGGGACCAAGGAAATCTTATATAGAGAAATTTCTAAAGAAAAAAAATTTTTATGAACAAAACTTTAATGCCTCTATGAAGAAACAACGTGAAGTTTATTCTTTTCTAATGGAAATTTCTAGTTCTTCTTTAGGTATTAAAAAAGAAGGAAATAAGTAAATATTTTAGAGCATCAAGTTAAAAATAATAGGGCAGAAAGGGAAGATGGTGAATAGAAAAACGTCTCTCCAATGGTTTGGGTTTCCCAGAAAGCAAGGTAGCATGGATTGACTTTACAATTCCTTGCTAATCTGTAGTCAACAGTTTGATGTTTTCACCTATCAGAGATTCTGCAGCTAGGTGAGGCTAGCATCTGTATCTGTGACAACCCCACAGGACCTTCCTACAGAATCAAAGCCTCTCTTTGAATTTATAACCCCTGATAGAGACTTAGTACCAAGTACGCAAGGTAAGTGCAGAATAGTACTTAAGTACTAATCTTACTAATCAGTTAATAGTTTCACATTGGGGGAGGGGGGAAGGGAGACACTTCAAATAAAATATTCACTACAGATTAGTAAATAAGCATATGTACACTTGGCTTCCCTTGTTTATTGAATTATCTGCCCCTGCATTTCTGTATCAAATTTATCCTGAGATGCTTAGGTCATTTCCTTTTCAATCTGTTTTCTGGTTTTTATATCAAATACCCGATCTTTTTCTATGCTAGTGTCTTTTCACTGCATTATCCATTTTCTAGAACCTTACTTTTATTAAAAGTCAAACAGAGACTTTAATGAAACCAGCTCTCTCTGTCATCACTGTCGAGGGAGAAAGAGGAGGCCGGTAAAGATTTGCAGCCTTGGAAACCTTACAGGGTTGCTGCCGAGAGAGTCCACGCAGCTTGACAGCAGTGAGGCTGCTTTGTTGAGTTTTGTGATCAATGCTCGCTGATGAGAGGTTTTGTGCTATACTTTTATTACATTTTATTAAATATTCACAATGACCCCACTAGATCGATGGAGAGACCAAGCTCAAAGAAGTACCTTGCTGGGTCTGAAGCTAACGCTTGTCCCTCTTGATCCAGGTCTTTGGTTACACTGAGTGCAGCTTTGATTCTTTTTAAAATAATGGACTTTGCACGTAAATTTTAAAAAGAAACTCACTGCCATCGAGTCAGTTCCAACTTGTAGTGACCTTGTAGGACAGAGAGAAGTGCTCTGGGGGCTTCTGAGACCAACTCTGCAGGAAAAGAAAGCCTGGTCTTTCTTCCGTGCAACGGGGGTAGCTGATGGTTTTGAATTGCTGACCTTGCTGCTGGCCTATGTAACCACTGTGCCACCTGGACTCCAGAAGTAGAATTATTAGGTCACATGAATGTTTGTCTTAGCAGTGGTGTGTGTATCTTTTTGTGTTCATTGTTTAGTAGATATGAGGAAGCATGTTCTTGGAATACTTACCTGGCAGGGGAGATACCATGATCACGAAGGTGGTTTTCCCAGGGCGAGGCTTATCCATTGCACTCCGGATGTGCTGACCCCTGCGATTTCCCCAAATGTGGGAAACTCGACTGCATAATTTACGGTAGTGGGAGACTGTGTTCGCACTCTCCCCTGGGGGGGAAAATGTTCTTGGGAAAATTTAATTAAATTTAATTTAATTAAAAGATAGTGGCTCCCCCTCCCCTCCCCACTATCGGGATTCCAGTTCTGCCTTACAAATCTGGGTAGACCAGAGGATGTACACTGGTACAGATAAGAGCTGGAAACACAGGGAATCCAGGACATATAAACTCCTCAGAACCAATAATGAGAGTAGCAATACCAGGGGGGAAGGGAAGGTGGGGAGAAAGGGGGAACTGATTACAATGATCTACATATAACCCCCTCCCTGGGGGGTGGACAATAGAAAAGTGGGCAAAGGGAGATATTGGATAGTGTAAGACATGAAAAAATAATAACATAAATTATCAAAGGTTCAGGAGGGGAAGGGAAGGTGGGACGGGCATGGGGGAGAAATGAGCTGATACCAAGGGCTCAAGTAGAAAAAATGTTTTGAGGAGGATGATGACAACAGATGTACAAATGTGCTTGACACGACGGATGTATGTATGGATTGTGATAGAGTTGTACGATCCCCCAATAAAATGATTTACAAAAGCAAAGGATGTATCTGGTTTGTTTTAAAAGTGCCCTATTACTTGCCAGAGAAAAATATGAGCTAGCATAAAATCAAATGCTAATTAGCATGTTAAACAAATATTTTATTAAGTGTTTACTGTGTGCCAGATGTGATTTTAGTGCACAGTAGGGAAGTGAAATAGAAAAAGCTCTGTTCTAGTGAAAGTGAGGCTGTGTGCGCGGTCTGAGTGGTACAGTGGGCGTTGGGGTAAGGAAAGCAAGACGGGCGCTTAAGCAGTGGGGTGGAACTAGATGTGGCCAGTTCAAGGAACGGATGTTGCTGCTGGAGGACAACTGCACAGCCCTGCTGCCTTGTAATTGATTTGTGATCACAGATCTCAGGGTGATGTAGCATTGCAGTAGTTCTGCTAGAAAGAAACGCCCCCCTCTCCAAAAAAAATCCAAAATGAACTTGGTGGCAGTGGAGTTGATTGCGGTGCGTGGCGACACCAGCGGTGTCGAGTAGAGCAGCATCCACAGGATTTTCAGTGACAGAAGCACACTCAGCCGTGGTGGTCTTGATGCTTATGGAGGACACGTGATGACTTCAGTAAAGGCTGAGGGGGGAGGGGCAAAGAAACGAACTCGGTTACAATGTTATTCTTGGTTTATTACCTTGTAGCTTATGTGTCAGAAATAATTTTGCAAAGATATTAAGTCATTGTGAAAACAAAGATGGGCACATCTTTAAAACATGAATTATATTTGCTTCTCTGATAAAAAGGAAAGAACTAGCTGTCCGATTGTCAAGCAAGTGAGTGTTTAAAACTTAGGGGAAGTGTTTCTAGTGGCGGCTGTATCTCAAGTGATTGTGAAGTGAGATGGCTATCTGGAAGACTGTTAAGTGACTAAAACAGTAAATTAGATGATAATCAGTGCTAAACATGCATCTGAATACTTCATAAATGGGAAGGTTTCTAAAGTAATATATTTTATACAGCATGTTTTTAAAGGTCTATATGTTAGCTGAATAATGTATATAAACAGTTGACCATGTCATATATAAAGCTCTAAAAGTTAGCCTAAATATTTCATTTTAATTTCTCATTAGATTTACTTTTACGAGGGCGTTGCAAAAAGTTTGTGGGGAAAATGGTACTATAAGGGATTTTTTTTTCCCCAACAAACTTTGAAAACCCCTTGATCCCATATTCAGGCATCTATCATATCAGTTGTGTGCGTGTTTATATGGTAATGCAACAAGAGGTTTACCATGTTTACATGTAAGATTCAGTAGCATTACTATATTCACTGTTACAATATCTCTTAAGTGACGAAAACAAATGCTTGGGGAAAGTTTAGGTCTGATGTAGTAGGAAATAACAGAAATATTGTAGCCAAGAGCTAATAGGAGTGATGTTTAAGGAAGATGTATCTGTTTGTGGTAGGCTGAGTGGACTGGAAATGGAAGGAAAGGAAGCAAGCCTCGGAGTCAGCAAGACTGCCGACTGTAGAGTAATGGACTAGGCGGCAAGGAAGTTCTGCAGTCAAGAAGTAGAAGAGACACCTAGAAGGCACGCACGATCAAGCATAATTAGGACAGTGAGAAAATACACACATGAGAATTGATTCAAGGACAAGGCGTCTGGGCTACTGTGGAGCGTGGTGATAATACTGACAGACGGGGACCTAGGGGTGGACACACACCGTGACAGCATGAAGTGGTGTGTCTGAACACAGAAGCTACTCTTCAAGGACACTGTTGAGAAAGAAAAACAAACAAACAAACAGGAAAAGAGCTAGAGGGGAATGTGATTTTTTTTTTTCAAGATAGAAAAAGTATGTATCTTTGAAAAGTGGGAGAAAGGCTAATAGGAAGGAAGAAATGAAAAGGTTAGGTTAGAAACTAAATGTACGTTGGAAGCAAATGGGTAAGAATAGAGAAGTTAATGGCAGGCGGTTTTGCTTCTTTGGCAAATTGGAGGAGATATTGTTTGTTTCAAGTGATGATGACAGTTTATAGTTAGATGCTTAGAGTAAATGTCCTCATAGGACATTTACAAGGAAATTGAGAAGGTTTCAGTAAAAGGATTGATGACAATGGAAAGAGCTTAATTGAGTATGGATGGCAAAAAATTTAAATTTTTCATGGGATGGGAGAAAAGAATAAAAGAGAAATCATGGCTTTTATCTTGAACCACCGGGTGAAAAATAATCACTCCACCACCACCACCCCCACACACACACATACACACGCAGTAGAAGGATGTGTAATAATTGGCTTTCAGAAGAGAGAAAAACTAACAAATACAAGTTAGTTTTGGAACCATATTTGAATTTGAATTCTGGTACTCTCAGTCATGTAACGTTTACTCCTTAATTTGCTTGAATTTTCTGTTTTCTCATCTAAAGCAGACATTACTATATCTAATGTAGATACAGTATTAGATGAAATTGTGTTGAAAAATTCCTTAGCTGGGAGGTGACTAAGGAGTGAGCCCTAACAGAATGGCCTGGCAGTGTAAATCCAAGTTAGGAGTGACATTTAAAGGACTTATTTGTTGTTCCAAGCTAAGAACTCCAGTCTTCAGGAAAAGTTTCCTGGGGGAAAACGGAGCGAGATTGAGCGATGGAAGGTCCAGGCATGGGAAATAGACTCCAAGGGTACATTGGCTTGGATGTGACAGTAGGAAGGAAGCGTGGCACAAGACAGGAGCTGGTACTTATTCTGGAGAAAGGTTTGTTTCCGTGAGTACGGAGTGAGTGGCGGTGGAGTAGTTCAGAGAACGGGCATTGCTGGGAGTCCGGCCGGCTCTGTGGCTGTCAGCATGAGCCCTGAAGTCTCTGAGGCAGTTGCAGACAGGAGATGAGGCAGGCCTTGCTAGGACTAAGGATAAAGAAATCGTCTGGCAGGTGGTTTAAAGGAAATGTGAAGACAGTAAAATAATGGAGGATGAATTGGTTTTCACCACAAGGATGTACTCCCAAAGTTGTAACTCCGTCTGGAGTAATAGGACATTTGAAATTGGTGTAGGAGAAGACAGTTTATGTTTGCCTGAGAGATTTGAAATAAAAACTGAGAAACTAGTACGGAATAAGAGAATTTACCAATAAAACAAAGGGAAATTAGGCGAATGGAGGAATATCACTGGGTAAAGTACATACTGGTTTAAATAACTCTTAAAGTTCGAAGGGAGGAGAAGAGGTTTGAGCTCTCTGGAGAGTCTGAAAAAAAGAAAGGAAACTACTTATTTGCAGGAGGTTTAAGATGGGAAGCACATTGGAACTACTTTGTAAGACAGAGCATAAGATAGCAGTCAAGAGATTGGCCTGGACTTTTAGCATGTTATTAACTAGGCATGTGATCATGGGCAAACAAGATCTGTGACTTGTTCACATTACTTGCAGAATTAAACAATTGGACCGAATCTTTGAGAGCTCTCTAAGGTCCTCATGACATCCCTGTGGTATTCTTACTTACAGTTCTGGTGGGATACTGTTCAATTAGACAAAGATGGAAAGGAAGTATTTCTGAACTGCCCAGTGTGATATCCAATGGCTAGTTGGATACATATGGCTGTTGAGGACTTAAAATGTGGCTAGTGAGAATAGGAAATTAATTTTCAACTATTTAAAATGAAATATTCACTTGTTCTACTGGATACCATACTGGACAGCACAATTTTCGGTAAATTACTCTTGTTTAAGTAGCCTTGGGTTATTTTCTTTTTCTGTTTCAAGTTTTTTATGTCTTTCCAACATTTGTATCTGATGTAGTTATCACAGTTGATTATTTTGTTTAAAAACTTGAGAGTGAAAATATTAAATTTGTTCTAGTGTTATTAAGCTCATCCATGAAGTGTTGAATGGAATTTCTTTTTTTGAATGGAATTTTTTAAACTAATAGCTAAATGTGACAAGGCTGAGCTATTGAGTAACAAATTGTTTTGTTATCAGAGTATACTTGTTGTTGCTGTTGGGTCTGTTGAGTCAGTCCCAGCTCACAGGAGGCTGCGCACTAGAGGACGGCCCCTGCCCCGGCCTGTGCCTGTGTCGTGTAGTTTTTCTGCCCCACCCCATTGTTGCAGCCTCTGTCACTCCATCTTGTGCAGAGTCTTCATCTTTTTGTTGGTCCTCTAGTACAATCCTAGATCTAGTGAACATTGGTGCTTTGTGTAGTTCTCAGATACGTACCATACTAAGAACAGCTCTGTGTTTGTTTCTGTAATTCCTTAGACGATAATTGAACTCTCTGAAGAGCGAGATGGTCTGCATTCTCTACCCCACGCTTCCGCTTCTGCACAGTCCCCCTGTGGTTCTCCAGGCATGAAGCGGACAGAAAGTCGACAGCATCTGTCAGTGGAACTGGCGGATGCTAAGGCCAAGATAAGAAGGCTTAGACAGGAACTGTAAGTCGTTGACTTCAAGAATCGCTGAATTAAAATGGTCACAGAGATTACCTACATAATTTTTGGGTTTATGGAATATAGATTTATGGTTGTAAGGTGCTAGCATTTGCAAAGTTTTTAACCTATACTGTATTTGTCAAAATGAGAAAAATAAGGAGAACTGACATAAGGTTTTCCTAATGTAAATCTTTGCTAATAAAAGGATACCCTTTATTTTTGGATTTATTTTCTTCTTCTCTTTCTAGTTTTGAAATAGTCTTTCTTCACAAAATAATATCCTTTCCTGGAAAATTGGGCTTCCCTTAAAATTTTCTTAATAGTCCTTATAATCTGAAATTTGGAAACTATTGGCATACATCATTAAGTTTAGTTCTTCTATAAGTAGGGAATTGTGGGCATACACAAGGATTCTTTAAAAAACAGCATCTAGTTTTAAGTGTGTATCTTCTGCATTGATTAATTGAAATGCCAGAATAACACGCTTAGTAAAGGTAAGTTTCAGATTTAGTTATTACTGATACAGTTGTATTAATTTAACTTTCAAAGATCATTACAGAAAAGTCTGAGTAAATGTCATGTAGACAGTACTGGTGAGCTGCATATAAAGAAACCACTAGTCTCTGCTTGAGATTTTTTAAGTTTTACAGTTTTGAAAGAACAAAGGAATTTTTTCAGGGAGGTTGTTTTTCATGGAATTTGAGCATTAGGATCTAGGTTTTACACTTTTAAAGCCACAATAAAGGGATTAAATTTATTTACTGATTATGTAAAGCAGCTTAACAGAGTAGATGAGTCTAAAAGGTAGAAGGAAATATTAAAGTCTGTAGGAAAAATCGAAAACAGAAGGCTGGAGCTTTCATTTGTGGATGTCTGCGTTATTATGTAGCCATTGACGTGAACACGCCCAAGACATTCTATAAACAGCTGCACCAGGGAA
Organism: Echinops telfairi; assembly: GCF_000313985.2. Lineage (NCBI taxonomy): Eukaryota > Metazoa > Chordata > Mammalia > Afrosoricida > Tenrecidae > Echinops > Echinops telfairi. Next base: position 16,472,711 of record NW_022106471.1, read on the forward strand.
ATTAGGAAAGAGATTGCTGTTATTAGTTTGACTGGCAGTTAATGGATGGCCTAAGCAGCGCAGACTAGTTTGTTCCATATAATTTAGCACAATCTTCTCTAGTCTTTAGATAAGGCATGCAATTAGAACAGCAATGATGGCTGTGAATTCATTTAACATTTTGCACTATGTTAGAATTTGAATTTTAAATAAAATTTACTTGTTCATGGGTGTAAAAATTTGAAATAACTTTTATTTATAGGACAATGTACATGGATAGGGTGTGAGCAAATAACACGCGAAGCACAGGAAGAATTCCTAGTAATGAGCATTTCCTCAAATAATATATCTCTGTTGTCCTTAAAAAATGTGTTCCATTTTCAATTCCTACCATTCACACTTCTAACCTCTTTTAGTTGAGATAGATTGATTTTGACTCTGAAGTACAGAGATCATGGTGGAAATCTAATGAGAGTATAGAAATTCATAGCATTCACATTCATGGGTGTATATGGTGCTTGATGAGTAAATAAGCATAGTACAAGAAGTTTCCGTGGAAGGAGGAAAGCCTTCTGTGTTTTTCTCTTAGCAGTGGTTAATACTATCCAGCCACCAGTTGCCCTTGAGTTGACTTCAAGTCCTGTTGGCCGCGTGAGTGTCAGAGTATAACTTTGCTCCGTAGGGTTTCCAGTGGGTGGTTTTTCCAAAGGAGATCACTAAGCCTTTCTTCCAAAGATCCTCTAACCGGACTTGAACTTCCAAGTCTTGGTTAGCAGCGAACATGTCGTAACACTTCGTACCACCCAGGGACTCCCTTTAAACACTCTCTCTGCCTCCACCAGTTTTGTGTCCAAAAGGGTTTTTTCCTAATGCAAACAATTAAGTATCCTTTAAAAGAAAATTGATGACAGCTTTTTTGAGATAATTTACAAATCATAAATTCATCCTTTTAAACTCCTCAAGTATTTTTATTATATTCACAAAATTAAGGAACCTTCACCACTACTACTCTTCAGAAATTTCCATCACCCCAAAAAGAAACCCTGTACCCAGCCAATACCAGTCTCCTCTCATCCCATCCTGCCTTCAGCTCCTGCTAAACATTGACCTATATTCTTTCTGTGGATTTGCCTATTCTAAATGTTTTATATAAATGAATCATGTAACCTCTGTCATGAGCACAATGTGTTCAAGGTCCATGCATGTTGTAGCATATATCAGGACATCGTTTCTTTCTATGACTAATAGTTCATTATATAAGTAGATCACATTCTTTTAAACTTTATTTCAACAAAACTGTGCTTACAGAAATACACTCATAAAAAAAGAGAAAGAAATACACTCATAATGGTTAATAGAAACAATTTAAGTTTAACTTATCCTACAGAATTTGGACCTAAAACTTGGTAGATGTCTTAAGATTTAAAACAACCCAAAAGACAAGGGGGTTTGTAACCTGGTTTATTTTTAAATCTGTTACAAATATAAATGTATAAAAAGATACTCCCTCAAATGCTGCTACAACAGGCAGCAAGAACTATGAGAAATTTACCATTGGTTTACTTCAGAAAAATGTGCTTCACTATATATGGTTTTTTTTTTTTAATTAGTACAACAATTCTGTTGCAGTTTCAATGTAAGCTTGTAGAGGTTCAATAACTCTTAAATGTAGGGGTAGCGGTAGAACCTGTACACACAAGCAAAAACCATGAAAGTTAGTGATTTTGTTATCACTGCATGTACACTGCAAAGCTGCACAAACCACAAAACTGCAAATCCAGGCCGTTCCTTGCTTCTGAATTAACATTGTCATTTCGGTTCACCTTGTGAGGTCAACAAGGAAACTCGGCATACAGTCTGTAAATTTTTCTGATTCATAGATAAAGGGAAAAACGCAAGGTTCCATCCGCAGTCTTTCAGTCTAGAACTGATAATGTAATACACAGGTAGGGCATTGTCAACCTTCACTGGTGGCATGCCATTGATTGTACTTGGGTTTGTGTTTGTATTAACACTCATGCAAAAGGTCCAACGTTCAAAGACCATCTGACTTTACAAAACACTAGGTCTTGCTCAGAGGTAGAGTAATAGTCTCCCCCAGTTAAAAACCTTATCAAGTCTAGCCAGACTTGCAAGGTAGAATTCGGATCATGATAGTGGGAGGCGGAGGAAGCATTTAGGAACTAGAGGAAAGTTGTATTTTT
>NW_022106471.1:16475768-16490538 GCF_000313985.2 Echinops telfairi
CGTCAGACAGAGCAAGATATGACAAAATGATAATTTATAAATTATCAAGGGCTCATGAGGGAGGGGGGAGCAGGGAGGGAGGGGGAAAAATGAGGACCTGATGCCAGGGGTTTAAGTGGAGAGCAAATGTTTTGAGAATGATGAGGACAATGAATGCACAAATGTGCTTTACACAATTGATGTATGTATGGATTGTGATACGAGTTGTATGAGCCCCTAATAAAACGATGAAAAAAAACAAAACACCTCATCAAGAACACTTGTCAGGTGCCATCACGTTGGTGCCAACTCACAGTGACCTTGTGGCACAACAGAACAAAACATCACCTTGTCCTGTGCTATCCTCACAATTGTTGCTGTTTGAGCCCATTGTTCATCCCCTGTGTCTGTCCTTCTCTTTGAACGCTGTCTTCCTTTTTGCTGCTCCTCCATTTTTCTAGACACGATGTCCTTCTCCAGGGACTAGTGTCTCCTGACACATGTCCCGAGTGTGTGAGAGATGAAGTCTCACCATCCTTGCCTCTGTTTGTTCTTCCGTCAGTACATGGTACTTTCTTCACCAGCACTGTAGTTCAAGTACATTGATATTTCTTTGCTCTTCCTTACTCAGTATCCAACTTTGACAGGCCCCTGGCTCAAATGCAAGGAACTAGAGGTCAGATGGTCATGATGAGCCAGATGTAAGATGCAGATCCAGCAAACAGCTGTAGTTCCACCACCAAGTCTATGTGTATTTAGAAGTAGGCCACACATTTGAGGGAACTCCCTTTCCATTAACTGGCTGCTCATGGCAGAGCTCATCCTGAAGATGACTGATTATTCTTAGAGGTCACCATGGGGGGTTTAGTGCATCATAACTGCCAAACCACTGAGAAGCATGGCCCAGTCAAGTTAACCTATAACTATTTAACATTGATTTTTATCCATAAGTTTTATCCAGTGTCAATAATGGTGTGTTAAAGTCTCTTGCTACGTATAATTACAGAGATGTCTACTGTTCCTTGAGTTCTATCAGTGTTTGTTTTATGTTTTGGTGGGTTGGTATTGAGTACATATGTATTTGTGCTTGTTATATTTTCGATGTCTTTCCTCATCTATTATAATAGATTTTGGGTTAAAGTGTATTTTGTGTAGGCCTATGTTTTCATTTCTCTTGGGTGTATACCTAGGAGAGGCATTGCTGATCATTTGGTAACTCTGTGTTTACCCTTTTGAGGAATTGCCATAATGGTGTCAAAAGTGACTGCACCAACATTGTGTGAAGGTTTCAGTTCTCTACACCCTTGCCAGCACATGTTGCTGTTCATCTTTCCATTATGGCCGTCTTCATGTTAGAAAGTGGTATGTCGTGGTTTTGATGACAGGGATGCCGAGTCCTTTGCCCATTGTCAAAATGTGCTGTTTGTCATTCATTGTTGAGTTAGGAGGTAAACTTCGAGCAGGTTAGAAACAAAGTGAAACTGGTGCTGTGGTTGAAAGCTGTACTGGCAATTTACAGTTGAGACTCAAAGCAGTTTTGGTCCTATACTGATTTTGGGATATTGGTGTCACGAAAGATCTCTCAGAGAGATAGTCACATTTCAGCTGGTGTTGGGCATTAACTAGGTTGAAAAGACTCGACTGGAAATTCCAAGACAGAGCAGTGTGTGTAGAACTGCAGTAGATTCAATAGGTATAAAGAATGTGGTGTGTTACCCTAATTAGTGTTCTGTATTTTACCTTTAGTTTCTAATATCAATTGCAGTGGCTACACAAAACTCGCAGACAAAATTCACAACTAAAAAGTTTATTAAGGAAGTTAGCAAGTTGTAATGCTAGTGAGAAAAGCTCAGGGTTGAATTGTCTATCAGGGCATGTTACAAAGTTCTTTCAGGTTTTCTACTAAATGCCCAAAGGAGCACACCACTCCACTGTAAGTAAGCCTCAACTGGAAGGCATTCAGCTCAAGGTTGCTGGTTAGCAAACCCAGCTCCCTGAATTAAATGCCCAGAAGCACCCCATTGCAGTGAGCCTCAGCCTAAAGGCACTCAGCTCCACTTCAGTGGCTCAGTGAGCCCAGCTTCCTCAATTAATTGCCCAAAGACCCCTCACTGCACAAGCCCACCTCCTGCACAGCAGCCCTCAGCATTACTTGCTCAGTGAGCCATCGTGTGCTTCCATGCTCTGGCTCCTGGTTCTGCTGCCAATCCTGTGTTTCAGCTGTTTCTGGATCCAGGAGCTTCACCGCGCAGGGATCTCAGGTCTAGAGATCTACTCCATGCTTAACCTCTTGGCTGGTAATATGACCTCCCCACCCTGGCTTCTAAGAGGGCTTTATTTTGCTGCAGCAGGATGGCATTGCTGGGAATCTGTTCACAATTACTCACAGGTGAATCCTATCAGTATCTTCCCCCACCTTCTGACCAGACCCATGCAAGAAAAGGATGTTTGGTGGGAGTTAGAGACATTGGCTAGAAGACCCACTAATTCACTGCCCTCCTTCCACCTTGCACATAGCAAGAAAGGAAGCTTAAAATGAGTAAGTTGGAAAATGTTTGTATAGGAGAATAAGTAGATCATATTTGTTTTAATAAATACTATTCTAATGGCCAGCTCTTAGTGGATGTCAATAGTGACTGAAGAAATAAACAATTCTGGTGAAGACTGTAGAACAGTTCAAGTAAGAAATGCTGGGGTCTTGATTTAAAGTTACAACAAAGGATGCTAAGTCGATGACGGGTCCTTCTGTGGTTTGCTCGGCCCCACCCCCACTTCTTTATTCATTATCTATGTGGATGGTGATGCCATTCACTTAAACAGAACATAAGAAATAGGAATAATATTAGAATACCAGGTAAGCTTAGTTTTTCGCACATTTGGTTTGCAGAACCTTTGAAACATTTAGGCGGAGGTGAGCTTTGGATAGCTGACTCTGGTCCAAGTTACAGAATAGATACTGGCTGTCATCAGCATACTTATGCAATAATAAATAGCATGCAAGTCGTGGTTGGAATCTTTCAAAATGAGTAAGATGACCAAGGAAGAGCCTGAAGTACAAGTATATCATCTGAAAAGCACGCATGTTAGGAAGGGAGTTGAGTAGCTTTGAGGACAGTATCCACCATTTATTAGCCATGTAACCAACTTTCCTTACTTATAAAATGAGGCTTATAATAAGTGCTCTAGGGAGCTATGTAGCAAGTGGTGAAGTACATAAACTTTAGAACATTCTGCCTGGATGTGAGTCCTGGCTCACCACGTATTGACTGAGTAACTTTGACCCAGTTGCTTAATCTGCCCAAGGGTACCCCCTTTCCTGGTACATTGCATAGGGATGGTAATTTGTGGCCTTGTGAAGATGGATGCCTTCCATAGGTTGCTGTGTAACAATGTCTAGGATATAAATGTTCAACAATGTAAACTGAGATGCCACTACTACTATTGCTTTAGAAGGCTCTTGGGAAGATCAAGTGTTCAGCAGAGTGTAAAGTAGTTAGCCAAGTGCCTGGCACAGATTATATAAAACCTCAGCTATTGCATGGACCCTAAAAGACAAGAGTAGAAGTGCCCTCTGGGTTTCTGAGACTTTTTAACTCTATTCTTCTGCTTAACACTCACGGCTTTTGCTCCATAGATGCCTATTTTCTAAATAAGTAATTTTCTGATTCTTGCTAGTTTCATGTTTTCGGTCCATCTTTTAGCTAACGGTTATCAAGTTTTAAAATTACCTGTACATATTGCATTATCTGTAACAACTTCCTTGTTTCTGCTGTTCTCTGAAAGCATGAGCCAAAATTCAGTGGGTTATATGAGGGGGAAACCCCCCAAAACAGAATCCCCCACCCCAAAGTTATGTATTTAATTTTTTTTACAAAGCAACCTCTTCACCTTCAAAGTACTCTCCATTACACTTAATATAATTGCCACATTTCGATTTCATTCTTGGAAACTTTTTCAAACTCATCTGTTTGAATGGCTGACAGCGCCTCCCTTGTTTTTCTTCACGTCTTCTATGTTGTGTTAGTCTGGGTACTTTAGAGAAACAAATCCACAGAAACACATATGTATAAGAGAGTTTTATATAAAGGCTAAGTGCACATCAAGAAAACATCCTAACCCAGTGCTTCCCAAGCCCACAAGTCCAACATTAACCCATATGTCCAACCAATCCACAAAGTCCTCCTCCATCTCACAAAACACACACTATGATGCCGACTGCAGGAGGAAAGCTGAATCAGTGAATGTGTAAGCATCTCAGCGCTGGCAGAGGTCTCCACACGGCTGTTCCAGCACCCAGGGTTGCATCGGGGTAGGTCCATGCGGCTTCACCTTGGGGATGTCTTGCAGGAAGTGAGCCTTGCCAGCTGAAGCAGGGAACTGGCTAGGCAGCTGCACCCTGGTCTGACCATCACAAAGCAAGAGACCTGAGAACTCAAAAGGCGAGGCGCATGAAGTCATTTTTCTCTCCGCCCTTCAATTAACCCCACATGTGTTTATCAGCCAGATTTGCACAATAAACTAATTAACTCATATGTCATCGAATCACTGCCCTTTCATGTCCCTCCTCATTCGCATTCTTGGAAACAAAAAAAGTTGCAGGGAGTGAGGTCAGGTGAATGGGGCAAGAAAGGCATGCTGTTTTTAGTGAAATGGGCACACTGAGATGGCTGTGTGAGCAAGTGTATTGTCATAGTGGCAAAACCAGTCCCCCCTCTTCTATAGATCAGGCCTGTACCTCTAAATATAAAGCTGAATTAACAGTCTGACCTGATAGACCAACTCCAAATGCACTATTACTCCCCTTACGTTAAACAAAAAACAAAACCCAAACATCATCTTAATCTTTGATTTCACTTGACAAGCTTGTTTTGGTCAAGGCGTCTTCCACTGACTTGTTTGATGTTCGATTTCAGGGTTGTAAGAATAGCACCATGTCTTGTCACCAGGAATGACCTTGGGGGGGGGGGGGTGGTCTTAAGGTGTTTCAGAGCTGTTCTTTCAAAGCATGGCGTGTTTCCACTCAACGGTCTTTTTGCTGGTCAGCCAGAACGCTATGCACAAATTTTACAGTGACCCTTATTCCTAATCTTCCATTAAAATTCGCTGAACCAAGCTCCCATATAGTACGGATAACTTCCTCATCTCTTCAGTGGTCTGTCGTTGGTCTTTGAGCACAAGTCCATGAATTTTGTCAACATTTCTCCCATTTGGGAAGATGAAGGACATCCAGAGCGAGGTTTGTCATCAATTGACATTTCACCTTTTTGAAACGAGAAGATCACTTGTACACTTAAGTTTTTCCCATAGCACTGTCCTTGTCAGCTGTGCTCACATCACAATAGTTTCTGTGGCATTTTTCCCCAAGAAGGAAACAAAATTTCACAGCCACACACTGTTCTCTTAAATCAGCCATCACAATTTTTGTGATGAGATTTAAGGGAAATTTTTACAAAAAAATTCGCCATGAACAGAGAACCTTCCCAGGATTTGCCACTGGGTGCACTAACTCAGAGCAAGTTGCTAGATGCTTGCCTCGTGGGAAAAATGCGTACTAGGAAAGCTCCGCCCAGCAGAACTTTTTTTTTTTTTTTGCATACCCCTTCATATGTTTGTTTTAACATGAGTATCACAAGGTAAAGCCACCAAGAGACGTCTTGTGTACCAAGACTGGTTTCTCACCTTCAGTGTTAGACACTGGGAGTTGTTGACAACTTTCCTAGGGTTTCAAGGCCACCTTACAAAGATTCAATTTTATATCATAATCCTTTATCATAACACAATTGTGCTAAGCCAATTTTGGGAGGTTTCTCTTACATATTTGTGATAAACCAATTTATGGAGGTTTTAGTAGATGTTACCGTGCGATTGATTTGGTGATGGAAAGAAGAAAAGAAAGCAAAGGTAAAAAACCGTCTGAGGTTAATTTCAGAGCTCCCAAAAGGGAAAGCAGAGCAGAGAAAGGGACGGGAGTGCTCCTGGGTGAGGTTCATGAGCACCCAGTTGGGGCTCCGTGAAGTCATACTGTCCAGGTGAGAGGTGGAGAATTGTATAGCCCGGGTCTTCTGGGGGGGTGGGGGCAGGTAGCTGGGGAATTTTCCACTGCAGCTTTGTTGTCTGCAGGTCCGGAGCTAAGCAACAGCGTTCAAAGTTATCTGTAATGGTTAGTTTCTGCACCTGGGCCTGAAGGCCATCAGAAGGGAGGAGGAGGAGCAGAAAAGTGTGGTCTGGCCTCTCCTGGTGTCCTTGAATTGTTTTCACCAGCTCTTATCTCCTTGCCTGTCTGCCCTGTTAATTCCCGCTCCTGTCTAACATTCCAGTGTTTTAGTGATAAAGGGATGTCATTGTCTGGCTGTTTCCTGCTGGTAGGGGGCACTGTAGGTTTAGACATCAGAGTAGGCAGAAGAGGGGAGGCCAGTGGCCAAGCAGGTGTGCGAGTGAAGTAGTAGCTGGTATACTGTGACCCTGGACAAATTTTGTATGTGCTGCTGGATAAATATGAGAAAACACGGAGCTAAGAGAAAAAGAGATAGGATTAATGGCCCTAGTAGTTGTAACAACCAGGTGGCCAAGGGATTGCAGCCAGCCAAATGAGTAATTTGTTCTCCTGTGACCATGGAGGGTCCTCACTTGGGCGGGTCAGCGTTTCTATGTCCTGCTCCACCAGCCCAGGTTCATTGATGTAATAACAGCACTCTTCCCGAGGAAGGGGCAGGTACCCCCTTTTTCATCAGAAGATACAAGGCCTATCCATTCTGTAGGGCAACTTGGGCCAGAGAGGTGATCTGGCGTTGCAACGAGGCCAAGGAGGCTGTGGGAGACTCCAAAACAGCCTGCAATTGGTCTTCAAAATCCTGTGCTGAGATGATGGAGGGGCCGAGTGCCCATCCAGCCATTCCACCTGCTGTGATTGAAGAGGCTAGACGTGTACCTACCATTATAGGAAGGGATATTGCTCTCTTTGATCTTCGGACAGAGTAACCATGCTAACTCAGACTGACCATATAGGAAAACAAGATCTGCTGTGGAGGAATTCACACATTTAGTTAAAGTTCCATTGCATCAAAAGAATTGTCCGGGGTTGGAGAAAATTTTAGTATTAGCAGTTATATTATGTCTGCAAATTCTGTGCAGAGAAAAACCATCTATTATGGATTGTGATAAGAGCTGTATGACCCCTAATAAAATGTTTAAAAAACACAAACAAACCATCTACATTCCAATCTGTGAAGTAACAGACTCGCTGTGGCTGAGTCTGAGTCTGATGTACTTCCTCTGTAAGAGACCGGTCTGCTCTGTTGTTTCCCTGTGTTACTGTGGCATCATCAGTTTGATGCCCTTCGTATTTCCAACATGTAAGGGGCCCAGTGGACGACGGCTGTGGATTCCCATGACAGACCTGGGAAAGGTGTAAGGGACCAGAGAAGGAAGGCAAAACTGAAAAGGTAGCTCCTGTGTCGACCAAAACTTTATCCACTACCTTGATTGTTACCCTAGGCTCGGCAGGGTGATGGGGGTCCTCGAGTCTGGCCTCCATCAGTTCTCAGCAGCTAGGCCCTATAGTGTCAAAGGCGGGTCAGGGCTTGGAGGGACTGGTCTTCCATGGCTGGGCGCCGAAGGACAGACACTTCTCCAGTGGCCCCATTGACCACACACCGGACAAGGCTTGTTGGGTAGAAGAGGTTGTGGGCAGCACTTGACTCAGTGACCTTGCTGTCCACACTTGAAGCAGACTCCTGGGGGTGGTCTGAAACTCTTGTTCCCCAGGCCTAAGAAAGATGCCTTTGTCGTCTTGGTTGCCAGGGCCTTAGGACTACAATCAAGGCTTGGTCCTGTAAGTTTGCCTTCTGGCAATTTCAGGACTCGCTGTCTGCCTCTGCCTGCTCCTCTCTGGTATTAAAGACTTTAAAGGCCATATTTACCAGGTCCTGGCTGTCTTTGGCCTTGTTAAACATTTTTCTAATGTCTGTAACTGATTGAGTAATGAAATATGTGGTGAGGACAGTGGCCCCTGCTGGTAAGGTTGGGTCTAGAGGGGGGTGTATTGGGTAAGGGCTTCAGTCAGATGATTTAAAAGTGCTGCCAGATTTTCATCCCACCTTGAGTAATTTGCCTGAGTTTATCAAAGTTTACTGCTTTGTGAGAAATTGCCTGGAGGCCGGCCAAGACACTGGAGCATTTTATTATCTTGGTGGGCCCGGCCTGCCTGGCCTGCCTAGGTATTGGTCTGGTAACTCCAGCCTGGTTCCTGCCTCGGGACTGCCTTAGTACCCACAGGCATGTTGGCTGATTTCAATGTCCTTCACCATTTCTCCGGTTTCGGCACCAAATGTGAGGTTCATTTGGCGATGGAAAGAAAGAAAGCAAAGATAGAAAAACATTTCACAGGTGTATTTCAGAGCTCCCCAGAGGGAAGAGAGAGCAGAGAAAGGGATGGGAGCATCCTGAACTCCTGGGTGAGGTTCATGGGCCCCCAGTTGGGCCCTCCCCCCACCCCCCCTGCGAAGTCACACTGCCAGTTGTGGTGAGGTAGAGAGTTTTATAGCCCGGGTCTCGGGGAAGGGAGTAGCTGGGGAATTTTCCACTGCAGCTTTGTTGTATGCAGGTCCGGAGCTAAGCAACAGTGTTCAAAGTTATCTGTAATGGTCAGTCTTCTGTACCTGGGCCTGAAGGCCACCGAAGGGGAGGGGGGGGGGGCAAGGAGGGGCTGGCCTCTCATAGAATCCTTGAGTGTTTTCACCAGCTCTTATCGCCTCGCCTACCTGCCCTGCTAACTCCCAGTTCTACCTCACAGTTACCTTATTGTGGCACTGCACATTTTTCTTGGTAATTTAGAAATGATCTGATTATGAATGACAGTTTGCCGGTGTGGATGTGAAGCCAGTCATCTAGAGCAGCGGTTCTGAAGCTGTGGGTCGCACCCCTTTGGGGGTGGAATGACCCTTTCACAGGGATCGCCATAATTTTAATGGTTGGGGGTCACCACCATATGAGGAACTGTATGAAAGGGTCGTGGCGTTAGGAAGGTTGAGAACCCCTGATCTAGAGGTTGTTTATTGAATTCTCCTATTTATTACTTTCTGGTGTTAGATATTTTCTAAATTATTTTCTAGTGACTAGTATGTTCCAACAGCTTGTAAACGTCTAAGAAAGCAAATTTTCTCGTTAGAGATCATCAAAAAATTATGTTTGTATTTCTTTTTTTTAATGTGATAATTGTGAGGGAACTGTATGTATGCAGTCAGAAAGCATAACTGTTGAAAATGCTGTGAAAGGCTGTGTAACTTGAGACCTTAACCCCACCTACTGTTGAGTCCCTTTGGATTCATAATGACCCTGTGGGACAGAGGAGCGCTGCTCCTTAGCATTTCCAGGACCAGACTGCCTGTTACTTCTTTCATAAAGTGCCTGGGTTGAACTGCCAATCTTTGATTAGCATTACTTAACTCATTGTATCACCAGTGCTCTGCTAGGAACATATGTAACTAATAGTATGTTCAATAGATATTTAGTGATGATAATATGTTTGTATTAATTCAGGTGGCAATCATAAGTTTTCAAAAAGTAGCAAGCTTATTGTTGTTTTCCATTTATTTTTGCATTTAAGGGAGGAAAAGACTGAGCAGTTGCTGGACTGTAAACAAGAACTTGAGCAAATGGAAATAGAACTAAAAAGGCTACAACAGGAGGTTTGTACCTGGAACTTTACTTATTATATAGGACCTCCCACATAATTGGAAATAGATGTGTTTCTCCTTGTAGTATGTAACCTTTATGCTTTATATAGCAAATGAAGTTACTGGATAGCTTTTCAATGTTTGTTTAATAATAACAGACCCCAAACTAGAAATCAAAGTCTTTCACTTTTTTTTTTTAAATATAAGATCATTTTATTGGGGACTCTTGCAGTTTGTATAATAATCCATACATCATTTTTATCAAGCATATTTGTACATATGTCATCATCACTATTTTATTAACATTTACTTTCTATTTGAGCCCTTGGCATCACCTCCTCTCCCCTTCCAGCCCACCCAGCCTTTTTGATTTTTATCAATGCAAAGTCTCCAGACTTCTTCCTATCTCAGTGCCATTCAGACTGCGTTGCTGGCTGCCATCCAGTCCGTTGATGACTCTAAGTGATCCAATAGGACAAAGTAGAACTGAGCCACAGAGCTTCTAGGCTGTGATATAAAGGAGCAGCCAGGACTTTCTCCTGCAGAACAACTGCGTTTGCCACCAACCTTTTGGAAAGCAGTGGGTGCTCAACTGATGTGCCATCCAGACTTCTAATTCTAGCTTTGCTGAGATTCTGAGGATTTTCTGAAGACTGAGAATGTTCCAAGTTCTCTTTTTGTGCTCTTTTGGCTTCTGTGGTCTTAACGCTGCCGTGCTTATACTCTAAACTTTTATAAATTAACGAGGATTGCTGTGTAGTTTTGTGTTTGCTGTATTCGAAATGAAAACTAAGCATTACATTTTTGTTAAATTCACTTGAAAATATTACCGCTTTATTGAACATAAAAAGCGATTGAACTTAATAGCCATCATTTTGCACAAAACAAAAAGTTTAGAGAAGTAGTACTGTTTTGCAGTTTTTCAAATTTCTTACAACAGCTGTTCTGATCTTTGATTCTGTATTCAGTCTTTTGTGACATCATTTGCCCAGTAGCCTCTGGAAAACCTTCTGGACCCTCAGGAGAGAAATAGAAATTAAAAAGGCACTTAATGTCCTACTCTCCTAGTGTCTCATAAGCTCTGTGAAAGGATTTCAGAGATTGAAGTCCCTGGACCACATTGGTCTATTGTAAAGGGATGACAGGCAGGTTTTTAAAGTTTGATTTTTAATTCCTGTCTCAAATAGCATTGAGAAATGCAGTAGTCATTTTAACTTGAAAGCAATTCATAATCTCAGCAAAATTTTAGTTTGTTACAATATATCTGGGTAGACTGTGTCTCTAAGCTAAGTGATACGTTCCGATGACAGCTTGACTTGAGTTTTCTTATTTTTAAAAAAATTATTCTATATTTTCAAATAGCTTTGTTACCATCAAATACTTGAAACAGGTTATGTTAAGTAAGGTTTAATTGGAAAATTCCCTAATACTTTGGTAGAGTACATTGTATAAAATCTATAGAAACGTGTGTGTGTAAAGTACTTTATGTTTTTGATGAAAAGATTTTGTACCTCCCCATTTTTAAAGAAGAAAATATTTTTAAAGAAGAAAACATTTTTAAAATGTTGTATACAAGGAGGCTTCAAAAAGTACATGGACACATTTCATTACCTTTTAATTCACTGTTTCCCTTAAATTTTTAAAGCCCTTTCATATAGGGATACAACGAAAAGTTTGCCCTCCCAACATTAGGTTCGTGTACACTTTATTGATAATAGTGTTTTTGGTCAAGGTGTGCAGCCATCACCTCTGTTCATTTCCACATTGTCAACCGCCTTTCCCTGAAGTTCTGTGCCCCTGGGGAATGGTTCCTTCTTCCCCTCCTTCCATCCCTGGTCATCACAAATAGACATCGCTCTCTGTGTTTACCTGTTATCAGTATATCACATGAGTGGATCATACAGCATTTTCCCTCTTCTGACTGACATTTTACTCTGTAGCCTCATTTTAAAAATATGTTATTGGGATATAATTTACATACCGTAAGATTCACCCTTTTAAAGTATACATTTTTTAGAAACCATAGCTAGTTGTACAGCCAGTGAATATCCATTTTAAAATAAAAGATAATCTAATAATAACTTTTATATTTAGAACATGAATCTGCTTTCGGATGCTCGTTCTGCCAGAATGTACCGAGATGAATTAGATGCGCTTAGAGAAAAAGCCATCAGAGTGGATAAGCTTGAAAGTGAAGTCAGCAGATACAAAGAGAGGCTACATGATATTGAATTTTATAAGGCAAGAGTCGAGGTATGTTGCATAATTTAAACAACAGTTGTTATTTTCAAAATTCATTAAAATGCAGTGAATGTGAGGAAACTCTTGATGTGTTGAGCAAACAGCATATACTCCTGAGTGTTTCTGAAATGATAAATCAGTACCTTGGTCATTTAGTGCTACTCTCACATTAATACCACACATTAGGGGACTTCAGTGGACAGACATTTATTTTCTCATAATTTAGGAGGCTGGAAATCTGAATTTAGGATGCATGTTTCTAAAGTAAGGCAGCGCTCTCTCGCTCCACCCTGGAGGGAAAAATCTTTGCCTCAGTTCTTCTTGGCATTCCTTGGAATGCTACTCAGACTCTGTTTTCCCTCAGTCTGGCTTCCTTGCTGCTTTGCCTGGTTATATATTTATATTGCAAAGGATTATATATTTATATTGCAAAGTAAGTATATCGAAGACATACTCTACACCAATATGGCCTCATTCACATAAACAAAGGCCCCAGATGGAATCACATACACTTATATGCTGTGTGTTCTGTTGAGTTGATTCTGACACTCAGAGATCCTACAGGACGGCGGGGTACTGCTTGCCCCATGGGGTTCTTAGGGCTGTCATCTCTGAGGGAGCAGATGACCTGGTTTTTGCCAGAGCTGCTGGATGAATTAGAACAGCTGACCTTTCACCTGGCAGCTAAGGACTTAATTCCTGTGCCACTAGGATGACTCTCCATGTATAGAGGGGTTGGCATTCTAACATACATTTGGGAGGATGCTATTTAACCTGTCACAATCAGCATATTGCTTAGGCTGTGGTTTAGATTTTTCGTAATAGTGATTGCATTGAAGTTTTGGGGTTCTTCTTTCATGCCTTTACTTTAGCACCACAGGCCATGCAGACATTTAAAGCCCTGCTCTCATAAAGTAAAAGTATTTGTCTTTATAATCTCAAACTTGTCCTCAAAGTCAAAGCAAAAATACTTCTGATGGCTGTTACGTGGACATATATACATGTGTAAACAGATTGGGGGGAAAAATTCCTGCTGGATGGTTTCAGGTTAATGTTACATGAAGTTGAGTTTGGAAACAAGAATGCAACAAACCTTGTATCCCTTTAAAAAATGTCCTTGTTTTCTGTCTACAGAAGGGATTGTGGCCAGTTTCAGTGTGGGGATGATGGAGAAGGTATATGTAATGAGAATGTTGCAAAAGAAAGTAGTTGGGACATTGTAGCAGGGATGTTGTTAGTTCTGACTCATAGCGACCCTGTACAGAGCATAGCAAAACATTGCCTGGTCCTTCGTCACCCTCACGATTGTTCTTGGTTCCAGCCCATTGTGAACAGCCTTGTGTATGGGTCATCTTCCTTGTCAAGGACCTTCCTCTTTTTCATTGCTCCTGTATTGTACCAAGCATGAGGTCCTTCTTTAGGGACTGGTCTCTCCTGAAACAGGTCCAAAATACATTGAGACCAGTCTCACCATCCTTGCCTTCAAGTAGCATTCTACCTGAACTTTTTCCAAGACAGACTTGCCTTTTCTTTCGTCAGTTCGTGGAACTGACAGTAGTCTCTGCCAGCACCACAGTTCAAATGCACCACGTCCTCTGGTCTTCCTTAGTCCGTGTCCACCTTTCCCATGCATACAAGGCAGTGGAACATACCACGGTTTGGGTTAGGCACAGTATAGTCCTTAAAGCAGTGGTTCTCAACCTTCTTAATGCTGCGACCCTTTATTACAGTTCCTCATGTTGTGACGACAGCCCTCCCCCCCCCAAACCAAAAAATTATTTTCGTTGCTAGTTTTGCTACTGTTATGAATCAATCGGGCGACCCCTGTGAAATGGTCGTTCGACCCCCAAAGAGGTTGCACTCAACCCACAGGTTGAGAACCTCTGCCTTAAAGTATTATCTTTGCTTTTCAAGCTCTAAAGAGCTCTTGTGCAACAAATTTACCCATTGTGACATGTCATTGGATTTCTTGACTACTGCTTCCATGAGTATTGACTGTGGATCCAACTAAATCCTTGACAAACTCAATCTTCTCTGGATTTATTATGTTGTTACCTATTGGTCCAGTTGTGAGGATTTTGGTTTCCTTCACACTAAGTTGTAATCCATACTGAAAGCTACAGTCCTTCATCTTCATCAGCAAATAATTTCAGGTCTTATTGCTTCAACCAGCAAGGTTGTGTATCTGCATACAGGAGTTTGTTAATAAGCCTTCCTCCAGTCTTGATGCTGCACTGTTCATCGTATAATCCAGCTCCTCTGATGATTTCCGTAACGGACAGATTTCAGCAAATATAGTGAGAGGATGCACCCTCATGCATACCTTTTCTGATTTTACATCATACAGGATTCCCTTGTTCTCTTTGTGCAACTGCCCCCGCCCCCTGTGCAGGTTCCTTATGAGCATAATAATGTGTGTTTGAATTTCCATTCTTCCCAAGGCCATCCATAGTTTGTCATGATCCACACAATCAAGAGCCTTGGAATAGTCAGTAAAACACAAGTAAACATCGTTGTCGTATTCTCTGCTTGGAGAGTTACCAGAAAGTAGGGCCAGTAGATTGCTAATAAGGTAGAGTGCATATAAATTCTTTTAAGTGTATATGTTCATGACATTATTGCCACTGAGATGTGGTGTCGGGGCCACATCTGATCCCCTCTCGTTACACAAAAGATAATGCATTTCCAAACCAGCCCAAGACCAGTGGCCACAAGGCATAGGCCAGACATGCCTTCACCCTCCAACTTTCTTTTTTTTTTTTTTTTTTTACAAACCCTTGTGTCGAGGGCTGACTTTCAGTAGATCGCAGCGAGGGAGCTGCTCTGCTACGTACGAAACCCCGACCCAGAAGCAGGTCGTCTACGAATGGTTTAGC
>NW_022106471.1:16490729-16514453 GCF_000313985.2 Echinops telfairi
TCCTGGGCGGGATTCTGACTTAGAGGCGTTCAGTCATAATCCCACAGATGGTAGCTTCGCCCCATTGGCTCCTCAGCCAAGCACATACACCAAATGTCTGAACCTACGCACCCACCAACTTTCTTTATGCATTCTGAAAGCAGCCTTGCAATGGCCACTCAGAACTCTCAGACAATCCTCAAAATTATGGGGGGTTATTAGGGAAGTTAATAGATTACCACACGTCAAGACCATAAAACATTAAAGATTCAGTATTTGGTTCACAGCTGTCCCTCTCCTCAGGAAGAAACCAAGTCTCTCTCTCTCTCTCTCTCTCTCTCTCTCTGGTCCTTAGCCTCTCAGTCACGTGGGCTAGGAAGCTTGCCTGCTGTTCATTCTCATAGTCTCACAGTCTCACACCTGCCCCTCTGCTCTGACTAGGTCTTCTTGCCACAGTCGCTGGTCTCCTTATGGTGTCTCTGCTCTGTCTGCTGGTCTATGTGTCAGCCTTTGGTGCCTCTGGTCTCAGCTCCAGCACTTTAGGGAAGAGACCTCGAACCTCCTCCATTGATGACTCTTCCTCCTTAATAGTCCTAGGATCCTCGCCAGTGTCTGAGATGCCTCATACCCACTCTTGGCCCCACTAAACCCTCTACAAGTGCTCATCATGCCCTGTTTGCATGGCCTCTCCCAGGCATTTGGTGGGAGTTTCAAAGACAGAGCTAGAAGAGTCATTCCAAGTGATTTCCCCTCACCACGTACTGTCTTAATAGAATTTATCTCTGCGTTAGTGTGTGAGCCACAGGCATAGAATTTAGCACAATAGGCTTGTGAACACATATCCTGAAGCCAATGTGGAGATTTTAGGCCGTTTCTCAAGGTGCTTATGTCAACTGTGCCTTGATGGAGCGTTGGTATTTGATGTGTGTGAGTTCATGTTCAAGTTTGCTGCTACGACAGCACCTCAGATTCTCCTTTCTTCATGTTATAGTTGTAAGGAGGAAGAATCCTTTGAGTCTATTTCAGTCAGTAAATTAAGCCTAGATTTAATGGAGATTTATGTCACAAATGTCAGAACAACTACATGTACTTAGTGCCTTATGTGAAACTTAAATACTCCTTGACAAGATCTTGTGGAAAATATCATAGTATTATACATTTTAATGGAAGTACTGAATATTTTGTTTACACAATAGCTTAATGCGCTAGGAAAACATGACTGTTTTTATTACTCAGAAGCTCTGCTCTCGCATAGAACTATGGATAAAGACAACTTAGTGTTTTATGATAAAGAGTTTTTATCTTCTGTAGCTTAAAGTGAAGATATATTCATGTGTTTGTGATAAGTCTATTTGAAATATTTATAGGAATTAAAAGAAGACAATCAAGTTTTATTAGAAACTAAAGCCATGTTGGAAGACCAACTAGAAGGAACTCGAGCTCGTTCTGATAAATTACATGAACTAGAAAAGGAGAGTTTACAGTTAAAGGCTAAGCTGCATGATATGGAGATGGTATGTATCATGAGGTAGACCAGGCTTGCGGCCGCTAAGAAAAATGACCAAGAATAAGCTGACGTCTGCATAATTACAAGGGTGACTCGTGTCCTTGAGGCTCTAGCAGGGAGGAGAGAGCTAAGAATTTACCTGCTTCACACTCCATCAATACAGGATTGTAGAAATGTTTGTTTCTGTTAGAGGTGTATGATTTATTTTGTCCTCTGTCTTTGGGGGAGGAGGGGCAGGCTGTAAGTTAAATGTGTGCTCATACCTTAAAAATACACAAGTAAACATATTTGCCAAAAATGATGAGTTAGAATTCTTTTATTATATCACCAAAACACCATATTGTCTTAAGAAGGAACATTTTCACAGTGTCCCCAAAAGGATCCCAGGCACCTATAATAAGTACTGCTTTAAAACTATGACATTTTTAAGGAGCTCAGATTCCATTCTTACATTAATTGACTTCTGAAAAAAATAAAACAAAATTTATAAGTAGTAAAATATATTAGCTTGAAAAGTGTATGACCATTTCTGGTTTTTACTTTCTGTTCTTACTCGCCTACCTATGCCAATAACAGGAACGTGATATGGATAGGAAAAAAATTGAAGAATTGATGGAAGAAAATATGACTTTGGAAATGGCACAAAAGCAAAGTATGGATGAATCATTACATCTTGGCTGGGAGCTGGAACAGATATCCAGAACTAGTGAACTTTCTGAAGGTATTTCAAATGTTATATGTGAATGGATGACTGAATAAATTCAGTCGAATTGAGTAAGTTTCTGGACATTTTATTTCCGTTCTGCATTTCCCTCACCTGGAAATACCTCAGAAAACCAGCTGCCTTCTTGGATTTGATTTCTCACAGGCAGGTGTTACCTCATGCCTCATCCTGGTCCTTAGCTTTGCCTGGCTTACAACTCAGTGCCAGGAGTGCAGTGAAAGATTTAACCAGCTGTTTGGGCGGTGCAACATGTTAGTCTTACAAAGGCCCTCGAGTGCTACTGTAGTCATTTTATTTTGAGAAGTATATGCATCTGTCAGCAAAACAGTGAGCCCATGTTAATGAGTGAGCCTGTGCTTTGTCTAAGAGCAAAACCTAGTTAGGAAGCCAACGTGTGCATATGTTGTTAGAATAAAGGGAATTGAGGCAATTCATGATATGTGCCCTCAATACACAGAAGCCCTGGTGGCACGGTGGTTACATAGTGGGCTGTTAAGTGCGAGATCAGTACTTCAAAACTCCAGGCATTTTACTTCCATAAAGGGTGATGGTCCATCCAGAAACTCACAGGTGCCCTTCAACCTTGCTCTGCAGGCAGCGTTTCTGTGCGTCAGAGCCACTCAGGGGCAGCAGCATTGATTTGCGTGTGGCTTTTCATCAGTCTACATGCTAATTCCCATGATAGGATTTTACCTACTAACCCATTTATTCCCTGGAGATAATAAAAGGCCCCAGATAAAATGTAACTTTGGGGGTACTATATTGTTCCATATAAAATGTCTTAATTTAAAAAGTACCGCATTTAAGCAAATGGTTTCTATAAGAATAATTAAAATTATTCAACTAGTTAGCAGTTTCTTATCTGTTAAGTGGAGACTGTAATAGTTAAGTCCTCCCTTGGTTGGTGTGGGGGTTAAATTTGTTAATATTTTTTAGGAAGTGTTCCAAATGTTACCCTTACATCACAGTTTTTTTATAATGGATCATAGTTGGGGCTGTACACCTAGATACTCCTGTTAATTGGTGAATTTTTTTTGCCTTTAAAAAACCATACAAGTGACTTCTTTGTAGAAAATATGCAAAAAATGTGAAAAAATAAAAATCACTAGTGAATTTCTTAAATAATTTTTACATTTCAGAAAATTTGATAACAATCTTAAACACCATCGGGTTAAAGCGTATATAATTCAGATTACTTTTTTCCAGCTAAGATAGCACTTTCCCATGCTATTAAATATATGTTGTAGCGTCACTGAAGATTCTGTGTAGTGTGGCCTTACGCACCGTCATAGTAATGAGTGTTACTATTGTATGTCATGTACTGTAGCCCAGTCATGAATGTTTATTGTGTGCTAATGAGTCTATTCTACCAGAGTAGGACAGCCTCGTAGGTTATCCAAGACTGTCATTCTTATACGAGTAGGTGGTAAGTGACAGTTTTACTAAAGAAGATTTGGCAATAAAAAAATAAGTGACAGGAAAAAAAAAAGATTAACCAAGGGGTCAGGTAGAAAATGTTTTTGAAATGATGGCAACATATGTACAAGTGTGCTTGATACAATTGAATTTTGGATTGTTATAAGATCTGTAAGAACCCCCAATTAAAAAAAAAATTTAAAGAAAAAAAAAGTGGCTACTGCAGTATGCCAGCATTTTATGAAAGATTAGCACTATATCAACTAAAACAAAAGCTGGAAATAAAAATTGATGCTTTCTTAAACTCTGGGAGGTATTTTACTGTAAAATGTGTAATTATTTTAATAATTTAGAAGATAATATATCCATGTAGGGATATATGTTTTTATATGTGGTGCTTTGCTCTTTATGATGGAGAATTTCAAACATGCTTAAAAACAGACAAGAGAAATCCTTCTCTTACCTATTTCCCTTAGTGAAATATTTAGGATTTAGAAGTAAATTGTATATGTACTAGTTAATACTGTTATTTTTATGTCATCAAAATTTTCAATGAATCTGGTCTAATTTCTTTTTAATAATTACTTTTAGCTTACTGATGTTGAGAGGAGCATCACTTCCAGAACTAGAAACCAAGTTTTTGTGTTGAGAGAATGTCATGCTGAAATCTCTGTAGAAAGGCGATTTCCCTCGGCAATATGGAGTCGATGTGCTTCTTGTACTTCAGCATCAGTAGACGTCCTCCACACAGCCAGTGCACACTCTCCGACCTTCTCAGAGTCACATTGGTGTTTGCTCTCTTTGTGCTGCCCTCCTGTAATTGTTATGCAGGGTAACACAGGATAGCCACATGCTTACTCAATACACACAGCGTCAATGTGAGGCGCACAGGACTAGCACTAGTGTATTTCACATGAACAGCAGCCATAGTCTCACTTATATGAGTGACTTGGGCATTCGCTGCTAGATAAGAAATCTAGGGCTGGATCTCAGTCGTTATTTCTGTGCTTTAAACATCTTGCTTATGTACTCATGAAAATTGCAGGTTTAACCTTCTCTTACCCTATTTTTTTCCTTGTGTCTATCTCGTAATTTTATTTGTTTTGTAAAGCTAAGGACTAGGTGACACATATTTACATGCAATGTTTTAAATAGTAAGGAGTATGAAGTCTTACCAATCGTGTTTTTCAATATCACAGCACCACAGAAATCCCTGGGCCACGAGGTAAATGAGCTCACATCAAGTAGGTTATTGAAATTGGAGATGGAAAATCAAAGTTTGACAAAAACTGTGGAAGAGCTTCGGAGTAGTATGGGTTCTGTAGAAGGCAACACATCTAAAATCCTCAAAATTGAAAAAGAAAATCAAAGGCTTAATAAAAAGGTAAATGAAAATTTAATGTTTAATGTAATGTGTGAAAATAATTGTAAAAATACATGTAAGTAGGATGGTGGTAGAATATTATTTAGTTTGTAAAAGGTACCCTCAATAATGTTTTAACTTATAATTTTTTCCACATATGTGAACGTTGTAGGAAGAATGACCTCCTATGTATTGTTTACTCAGCTTCAACAGTTATTCACGTAGAGCTAGTATTTAATTTCTACTTCTGCCTGTTTTCCCCAGCACCACTAGATCATTTTGATGCAAATCGTAGCCATGCTGTCATTTCATCCTTGACTGTTTCCATGTAGATCCCCCAACAAGTAAGGAGTACTTCTTTGAAACAAAACAGTAACATTATCATACCTTTAAAAAAGGAATAATTACTTAAAAACACCAAACATTTGATCAATAGGCTTTCATTTCTCCAGTTTACCATTAGGATATTAAAACTACATTTTATTCTGTACTCACTGATATTCTTTGTTTTGCATGTTTGTACTGTTGTAAAAATACTTAATGACATTGCTTTTGTGATTTAATTTTTTCTAGGTTCAAATTCTTGAGAATGAGATTATTCAAGAGAAGCAAAGTCTTCAGAATTGTCAGAATTTAAGCAAGGATCTAATGAAGGAGAAAGCTCAGCTTGAAAAAACAATAGAAACACTTAGAGAAAATTCAGAGAGACAGGTAAGTAAGTCATTTCTGACTAAACAAAATAAACAAATACTATTTTAAACAAAATGCTTGTCACATTGAAAGAAAATATTTTAGAATTTTTAAGATTTTAAAGTAACGAACGCAGTTTAAGTTAACAGTAACTCAGTATCGTCAGCCAAAACAGGGCCAGGGGTTGACTGTGGAACAGACAATTGTTTATATGCAACTTCAGGTTGAAGCTAAAGAAAATGAAATTAAGTCCAGAAATAATACGATGATGAGTACTGAATTTCAAGAACATTTCAAGTACAGATTTGACACTGAACACTAATGACAGAAGACCCAATGAGCTGTGGGATGACATCAAGAACATCATACGTGTAGAAAGAAAAAAGCCATTAGAAACAAAGAGAAGAAAGCACAGACTAAAGCGAATATCAGAGGAAACTTCTCTTGAGCATTATATAGCTAAACAAATTTTAGAAATTATTAAGTCAAAGAGCTGAACAAGAATTTTCAGAGGATAGCTCAAGAAGACAGAGTATCATAATGTAATGTGCGAAAACTAAAGTTTGAAAGCCCCAAAGAAAGTACATGCTTAGCATCTCCTAAGCTGCAAAAATTGAAGAGAAAATTAAAATCCCCCATTCACAATGCAAGGTGTATGTATTAGTCTGGGTAGACTAGAGAAACAAATTTAGAGACACTCATGTACAAGAAAGCGCTTTATATACAAGAGCAGTCGTACGTTAAGAAAACATCCCAGCTCAGTCCAGATCAAGTCCATAAGTCCAATATTAGCCCATATGTCCAATACTAGACCATAAACTCCTCTTTAGACTCACGCAGCCATGCAATAATGCCGAAGGCAGGAAGATCACAGGCCACTGGGTGGAAAGTCTTGTGGATCCAGTGATCGTAGAAGCCTCTCAGCACTAGCAGAGCCCTCCTCATGGCTTCTCCAGCTTGCCGGGCTCTGGCTGCATCAGTGTAGCTCCATCAGGCTCGTTGTCAGTAAATGTCCCAGAAAGTGAGCAGTCTCACCTCCAGTGAGCTATTGATCTCCATAGCACCTCCAAATGAGGCCATCCAGCTGCGATCTCATTGACAGGCTAAACTCCTCCCCTTCTCTCTTAAGTCTCAAATTGACAACAGATTATGGAACTACCACAGAAGGTGTCCATCAGTAAAATACTGAGTGGTGCAGGAAGCAGCAAAGGAAGATGGAAAGAATACAAAGTCTCTGTATCAAAAAGAGCTAGTTTACATTCCCATTTCAAGAGGAAGATATAATTAAGAACCAGTGGTATTGAAGGAAGAAGTCCAAGCTGTACTATAGTCATTAGCCAAAAACAAAGTTACAGGAATTGATGGAATACCAATTGAAATGTTTCAGCAAGCATTGGAAATCCTCACTTGTCTGATAAGAAACCCATAATTGTGGCCATTCCAAAGAACAAAGACCCAAGAGGATGCAGAAATTGTCTATCGTTTGTATCGTACGCAAGTAAAATTTTGCTGAAGATCACTCAACAATGGTCGCAGTAGGATACCAAGAGGCAGCTCCTGGAAAATCAAGAAAGGTTCAGAAAAGGGCATGACACGAGGGAGATCATTGCTGACAACAGCTGGATGTTGGCTGAAATCAGAACCCCTCGGAAAGATGTTTGCGTGTGTGTGTGTGTGTGTGTGTGTGTGTGTGTGTGTGTGATATGAGAAGGCATTTATCTGTGTGGATCATAAACTATGGATAACATTGCACATAATGGCGCTTCTAGAACACGTCACTATTCATGTAGAACTTGTATATGGAAAACAGTCCGTCATCAGAAAAGAACAGAATACTACTCATGGTTTAAATTCAGAAAGAGTGTGTCAAGGTTGTATCATTTTACCATGCTTGACAATCTGCATGGGAACCAAATGAAAAAGAAGTGGACATCAGAATTGGAGGAAGGCTTAATAGCCTATGATGTACAAGAAATGAGGAAAACATGAAGCACTTGCTTTTAGAAATCAAAAACTGAAACCTTACAGTGGGGATTGCAACTCAACGTAAATAAAACCCAAATCGTCACAACTGGACCACTAGACGACATGATACATGGAGATAGAACTGAAATTGTCAAGGGTTTCGTTTCGCTAGATCCACAGTCCTTGCTCATGGAATCAGCCATGAAGAAATCAAAGGGCAGATTGCACTGGGGAGATCTGCACAAGACCTCTAGAAAGTGCTGAAGAGCTAGGATGTCTCCGCGAAGAGGAGATGTGCCTGACCCAAACCATGGTACTTTCAGTCTCCTCATATGCATGTTAAAGTGGAACAGTAAAGAAGGAAGACGGCAGAAGAACTGATGCATTTGAATTATGGTACTAGTGAAGAAAATTGAAAGTACCATGGACTACCAGAAGAACAAATAAATCTGATTTGGAAAAAGTACAGCCAGAACACTAGTTAAAGCAAGGATAGTGTGATTTTTATCTCACATACTTGGGGCATGTTGTCAGGAGCAGCCACTTTTTGAATTAGGACATTATGTTTGGTGAAGTAGAGGATTCATGAAAATTGACACAGTGGCAGCATCAGTGAGCTAAAGCATAACAATTATGGGGATGATGCAGGACAGGGCGGTGTTTCGTTCTGTTCCACATGGGCCCACAATAAGTCAGAACAGACTTAGTGGCATCTGCCAGCAGTAGCGCAATTTTTACCTCATTTCTATCCCATGTGTTTTAGAGAAGTTTAAGCAAAAGCTCAGAATTATTAAAAATCTCTTTAGTGCTTAATAATCTCATATAAAAAATCTCAAAGAACCAGGTCAGCCAGAATTGACTTGGTAACACCCCACAGCCACATAGCATTTTCAGTACCACTTGTTCTTTCAAGTCTATGGAGTAGGCCACAGATACAAAGTCTCTGAGTAGAATCACAGGTATCCAGCTGCACTCTGACTCTACTACTAAGAGAGACTCTGGCAGGAATCCTCGTAGATGCTGTCAAATCTGTTTCCAGAAGAAACAAAACTGGAAGGAGGGGGTCACTTGCCTTTTTTTTTGTTTTCTGTTGATTTATTAGAAGTGTGCTTTGCCTTATGTATTTTATATTGTCAAGTTACTACTCTGGCCACCTATATCAGATTTATCTTTAAGTATGGTAGTAAAAAATGCAGATTCCTTAGACCTATAGACCTACAAATTCAAGAGCTAACTAAGCAAGCTTCTTGAGAGACTGTTACACACACTAAGCTTTAAAAACCTTTATATTAGCCAACACTATAAATTGCATCAGTACTCAAATGTATTAGGTGATTTCGTTATTTTTGACAATTACTAATTAGAATTCTAAAAATTAGTGCATACATATAACTAAAGCAAAGATTTATTGAGGACTCGTGTATAGGCTTTTCAGAGTAAAAGTTACTTCCTTGAGGAGGGTTTGCGTGTTTTGCCTATATTCAGATTTGAATTCGAAGCATACTCCTGTTGACCATTGATTAATATTAAATCATTGTGCCATAACCACTTCTTTAGATTATGACCTGAACGTCAACATTCTGGCAATATAAAGACATCATGTTATCTCAGTAAATACTTGACGGAATTGAAAGTCAAATAAACATGGTTTATGCTCTGCTTCTATGCTCTGCTTTCCCTGTTAGTTTTGAAGGGAAAACTGTGTAATTGAAAATATTTTTACTCAATTAATGGATTCTAACTTTCTCCTCTCTTCTTTGAATTAGATTAAAATACTAGAACAGGAAAATGAACATCTGAATCAAACGGTGTCCTCCCTGCGGCAGCGCTCCCAGATAAGTGCGGAAGCAAGGGTGAAAGATATTGAAAAAGAAAACAAAATTCTCCATGAGTCTATCAAAGAAACAAGTAGCAAGCTAAGCAAGATTGAATTTGAAAAAAGACAAATTAGAAAAGAACTGGAGCATTATAAAGAAAAAGGAGAACGGTCCGAAGAACTTGAGAATGAGTTACATCATCTTGAAAAAGAAAATGAATTGTTGCAGAAAAAGATAACTAATTTAAAAATTACTTGTGAAAAAACTGAGGCCTTAGAACAAGAAAATTCAGAGCTAGAAAGAGAAAACAGGAAATTAAAAAAAACATTGGATAGCTTTAAAAATCTGACTTTTCAGTTAGAATCCCTGGAAAAAGAGAATTCCCAACTTGATGAGGAAAACTTGGAATTGCGACGGAGCGTGGAGTCCCTGAAGTGTGCAGGCATGAGAATGGCCCAGCTACAATTGGAAAATAAAGAGCTGGAAAGTGAGAAAGAACAATTGAAGAAGGGGCTGGAGGTCATGAGAGCATCGTTCAAGAAAACAGAACGTTTAGAAGTTAGCTACCAGGGTTTAGATACAGAGAATCAAAGGCTACAGAAAGCTCTGGAAAACAGTAATAAAAAAATCCAGCAGTTAGAGAGTGAACTACAGGATTTAGAGATGGAAAATCAAACACTGCAAAAAAACCTAGAAGAGTTAAAAATATCTAGCAAAAGACTAGAACAGCTAGAAAAAGAAAATAAGTCATTAGAACAAGAGACCTCTCAACTGGAAAAGGATAAGAAACAACTGGAGAAGGAAAATAAGAGACTCAGACAACAAGCAGAAATAAAGGATACCACACTAGAAGAAAATAATGTAAGAATCGGAAATTTGGAAAAAGAAAACAAAACCCTATTCAAAGAAATTGGGGTGTGTAAAGAGTCCTGCATTCGCCTGAAAGAATTAGAGAAAGAAAATAAGGAGCTTGTGAAAAGAGCGACTATTGATGGAAAAACGCTGGTAACATTACGAGAGGTAAAAGCATTTGGCTAAGTTTCAGGAAATATTTTTTTAATAATCTTAAAGTTTTATCAGAATCCTTCGGTAATTTTTATCTTAACGTACAGTAGGAAATTGGAATGTCGAGAAGGAAATTGGAGTTAGAAGTAGAATCATTTTTTAAAATAGCCCTTGGGATTGCTGTGCATTGGAATTGACTCCCTGGCAGTTTTGTTTCGTTAAACAAGAGACCTACAAATTCTGTTTTGTTTTATTTTTACTGTAACAAGGTTTACAGGTGGCATCTGAATTAATATATTATGATTTTAAACTTTTATTTCAAGTTATTACTAAAATATGTGAATAAGACTCACTGTATACATATTTTAAATTTCTTTACATTGAGTTTTAATCCATACTGAAGGTTGCAGTCTGATCTTCATCAGCAAATGCTTCAAATCCTCTTTGCATGCAGCAAGCAAGGTTGTGTCATAGCAAAGGTTGTTAACAAATCTTCCTCCAATCTTAATGCTGAAATTATATTAGGCCACCTTCTTGTGTTATTTGCGCAGCATACAGATTGAACAAGTGTGGTAAGAGAAAACAACCCTTAGCCATACCTTTCCTGACTTTAAACCATGTGTAGTATTCCCTTGTTCTGTTTTTGATCTGTGCACAAGTTCCACATAAGTCAACGAGATCTTTTAGAATACCCATTTTTCTTAATGTTATCATACTTTATTATGATCCACACAGTGGAATCCCTTTGCATGTAAAGATCTGACTGGTATTCTCTGTTTTCATTCAAGATCCAGCTGACATCGGCAATGATATCCCTTGTTCTGAATTTCTGGCAGCTCCTTATTGGTGTACTGCTAAGCAAACATTGTTTAATGATCTTTAGTTCAACATTTGACTTGCATGTGATAGTACTGATGTTTACTGTTAGTTGGTTTCTGCATTATCTCGGGTCATGGGCACAAATAGGGATCTCATTCTCCCAGTTACTTGGCTCAGTAGCTGTCTTCCAGGTTTCCTAGTATAGACAACTTGTTGAAACATTTCAATTGCTATTCCACCAATTCCTGGGGGACCATGTTAGGCTAATGTCTTCTCTGCATCTTTAACTTCTTCAGTACCAGTGATTTTTGATCCTCTATCTCGTGAAATGACTGTGAATGTCAACAAATTCTTTTGGTACAGTGACTGTGTTTTCCTTCCCTCATGCACTGCTTCCTGCATCTTTCAGTATTTTGCCCGTAGAATCTTTGAATGTAGCAACTCAGGGCTTGATGCTTTCCTTCCTCAGTTCGTGCAGCTTGAAAGAGGTGCTGAGTGTGTTCTTTACCCATGACTTTCTAACTCCAGATCATTGCCTATTTCTTTATAACCTGTGTCTTCTCACGCTGCCCTCTGACATTTTCTGATCAGCTTTTTTACTTCATCATTCTTCCATTTGCTTCAAGAGCAAGTTTCAGATTCTCCTTTAATTTCTTGTCTTTGTAATGGCCTTATTCACATATGATGTTCTTAATGTCATCTCGCAGCTCGTCAGGTCTTCTGTCGTTAGTGTTAATGCTTAAAATCTCTTCTTGTTATTGTTGGTTTTATGTTCTAGACACATTCAAGTGGGATGTACTCAATGTTATAGTTTGGATCTTATGGACTTGTTTTAATTTTCTTCAACTGTAACCTAAATAACCAGTCTGTCCCACAGTCAGCCCCTGGCCCAGGTTTGGTGGCTAAGCTTTTCTCATCACTCCTTGTCCGTGTATTCTGTTTGATTCCTGTGCATTTGTAAGATGCGGGTGTACAGGCTCCATTTATGTTGTTCAAATGTATCCAGATAATTATCCTTTCACAGGCAGGTTATAATACAAAATAGATATTGAAATGTTTTTGGCAACGAATGTGGCATTATTCCTCTTGAATTTGTTGTTCCTGGCCTAGTAAGCTTATGACTTATAAAGAATGGTCAGTGTAGTCCATTTCCGCTCACTAATGCCTGGGATGCTGATCTTTATGCGGTCCATTTCATTTTTGGTGATTTCCAGTTTTCCTGGATTCATACTTCATACATTCCATGTTCCAATCTGTAATGGATGTGTGCAGCTGTTTATTTTGAGTTATGCCCTGTCTGCAAAAGTCAGGCTCCGTCCCCCTACATTTTTCCATCCCTATCATGTTGAACAACAACTCTACTTAAAGGAGTCACCTCTTCCCATTATATTTTGAGGCCTTCATCCTGAAGGACTCGTCGGGCATTATGTCTGACCATGTTTCATTGCTGTTCATAAGGTTTTCAGTGACTCATACTTCAGGAGTAGATGGCCTGTTCCGTCTTTGTAGTCTGATCTTACTCCGGAAGGTCTGGTGAAACTTGTTCACCTTGGGCGACCCTGCTGCGACTTGAATACTGGTGGCATAGCATCCAGCAACAAGCAAACCACCGAAGCATGACAAACCGACAGATAGTGTTGGTGCTACGCTATAGGTGAGACAGTGTCTGCTTGCTGGCAGGAAGTCCCGTTGAACAGTCTGCGTGTTTACTAGAAGACTGTGCCCAGAAAACCACACCACTTACCCTAGTCATTTCCAGCTCATTGTGACCCCATGGATTGCAGACCTGCACTTGTTCCACAGGGTTTCAGCTTTCTTTTGAGGTGCCTACGGGTAGGTTTGAACTGCCAACCTTTGGCAAGTAACAGCACTAGAACCAAGGACAAGGGGACCTAAGAATTTCATTTTCCCTTGTGTTGCTTTATCCCTAAACTTCTAAGTACCCCTTAGTCATTCCGATCATTATATTGGGGCTTCCTACACTGGGAGAAAGGGGGGCTTGTGATGGAAAGCAGTGAGATTTGTCCAGTAGACAGTCAAGGGAGGAAATGCATGTTGACGTTCTAGCTCATTATTAAGGAGTGGATGGCTTTGTCCCCACCACCACACCACCCAGCACACACCAGCCTAAGAATGATTATGCACAGGTAAAGAGTTTCTACGTATTTTACCTTTGCATTAAAAGAAAGTATTTATGGAAGAGTGGAACGGATGCTAAATAACTAGGTCATGACTTTGTTGTTTACTCATTTTCTTTAATAGTAAAGGTTTAACATTTCTATCTTTACTGGTTTGAGTTATATGAGGGTGATGCTTCAAAAGGTTGCTGGAAAAAATGAAATTGAAAGAGAATGGAATTTTTCCATGAACTTTTTGAATTCTCCTTGTATGTATTCCTAGAGTGGAAGTCGTTGGGGTCTTGGTTGAGTTGTTAGATGTTTTATGTTCCTGATATTTATATGACTTTTGCATTTTCTTTCAAATAAGGATTTGGTAAGCGAAAAATTGAAGACTCAACAAATGAACAATGATCTTGAAAAGTTAACTCATGAGCTTGAAAAAATAGGGTTAAATAAAGAGCGTCTCTTACAAGATGAACAGAGTACTGATGACAGGTGGGTAGTAACGTTGTTTGACAAACAGTTCAGTTTTTGCTGCTGTTGTACAAGCATGTCGTGGCCATAGAAAACAGCTATGAGGGGGCTTTAAAATAGTAGAAAAATTCCAATATCTTTCCATTACGTTTTCTCCATGGCCTTTTAAAATTCCCCCTGTTGGTTCCTGTAATGGCTGCTTCCAGGAAGTAGGCAGTGTCGTGTGGGACCGCTTAGCTTCTGCACCTGAGTCCCTAGAACGGGGTGTGTAAAACCAGATAGAATTACATATATCTGCCCCTCCATTTCTTTGGAACCATCGGCCTCGAGATCCAGCCACCGCAAGATTACAGCATCAGGCCCTCAGCTTCTACCCAGTTGGTGTGGGGCCTGATTTCACTG
Organism: Echinops telfairi; assembly: GCF_000313985.2. Lineage (NCBI taxonomy): Eukaryota > Metazoa > Chordata > Mammalia > Afrosoricida > Tenrecidae > Echinops > Echinops telfairi. The sequence goes on from NW_022106471.1 coordinate 16,505,011, forward strand.
CTCTCCGTGCTGCCTGCAGTGGAAGTAGTGGAAGCAGGAGATGCGATTGCTCTCGTTAGGAGTGGTTCTTAGCGTTACAGGGATCTGTGCTTGTCTAGCGGTGTATGCACGAAAGGGAAATTGGCAGATGTGGCTTTGAAGGGCCTCCTGAGTCAAACCTTGTGCTATTGAAATTACTAAAACTGACCTTCTCTGAACATTCCCAAAGATGTAGATAGCTAATAGGGTAGCTTTGCCTTTTAGATGTTTTCCTCTGAATGGGAACAAATTGATGTATGTTCAATGGGGGAAGTGTTCTTGTCACATCAAGATGTACTGGACAGTGCAGGCTTTAGGTTTGTATTTGCTGATTAGAAAGGATGTGAGAAAAATAACATAAGACTGAACCTGGCTTGACAAGTCTCGGGGCACATGAAATACGAAGGAACCCCTTGTCCAGAATCCTGGGAAAGCAGTAGCGTTTGGTCTTAATTACTGCCTCTTGTTTCACTGGGTTTGTGTTTTGTTCTATCCAAAGTTAATGTTATACTCACATATCAAATACAATCCAAAGTTGAAATTTTTATTTCTTTGGAGGGAAAATGTTTAGAAAATTCTATTCATTTCTAATATTGAAAAGTAGAAGTGATTTATGTTTTAAAAACTTTATATTGAACATTGAAATGGAGAAGAGATTTATTGTTTTAAAAAGCAAGCCTGTATATTAACTGTGATTAACACCCTCATAATGAGAACTGCTATATTAAATCTAAACCCACTATGTTGGCAGGGGGGAAAAAAAGTCCCGTATTACGTATGTTTTTTAACTGTTGTTTCTGGTCCCTTTCCTCCTTTATAGAGAGTTTTAAGGAAAATGTAAGAATCAAGTAGGTAAATGATTAAATTAATCTAATATCAATGCAAGGTAACAAAACAAAAATAAAATGTTTAAAATGGGAGAAAAGAATTCTACCCAAGTAGCAGAAGCTTTGGAGTTGTCATTATGAAAATAAAATAAGGAATTTAACAGCATCTCCTTCTGTTAAATACACAGTCAATTTACCTAAAAGCTCATCTTCATCCATGCCATGTAGTTACATGCCTGTTCAGTTTTTGTTTGTTGTTTTTGTGTATATATAAAAGGGTGGACTTGGAAGTAGACAGATTTATTCATTTTGTGTATAAGTGTGTACATGCACAAAACCATTAACTATGCATCTACTCTATAAATTTCCTAACTCTTAATGCTATTTAGCACTTCTACACAACCTTAAATTTGAGGTATTACTTGCTGATCATCAAGTATGACAGACATGATAATCTTTCCATTGAATCTGGAAGAGCAACAGTAGTATGCTAGATGAAAATAATGGGGGAGGAAGGATATATGATGCAGAAGACAGAAGCAGTTAGATAAAAGCATAAACTTTGAAATAGATTGCTTTGGAATGACTTTACTACCTTGAACTAAAAGTATGCCCTGATGTCATGTTTAAACTTCACAGCATTGTCTCTTGGAAAATTGTCTGTGTCAGCTCAGATTGACAACAGTAACCCTCCAGCGTGGGGGCAAAGGCTACATGAATGGTAGTGGGACAGTGGGGGTAGAGGTAGTGAGAATGCTGACACCAATTGAGGTATCTAAAAAAGCAGAAAAGGTAATGTTTGCGCAATTCTTAGATGCTTTGAAAGGAGCATTTTAAAAGGAGTGGTTTAGGAGCCTCAGAAAGCTACTGTGGTGGTATAAGCCAAATGCAGTTCCTTCATTTATTCTGTCAGTACTAAGGAAGTTGTGAGGCAGTGGTATACGGAGATGATGCTGTGTGTTGGGCTGAAGCTTATAGAAATAGGACTGAGAGCAGTTGTTAATTAGATTAAATGTAAAGGGATTAGGAAAAGGAATGGTCTTAAGCCACTAGGTCACCTTCTCTCTCAGATGGTGATTTGGTCTTTTATGTCATAAAGAAAATAAAAATTCATAGTCATAAAATACTTTATTGTTCCAGCCTCTTCCCCTCTAATCTCAAACTGGGTTCCTAATTCCTTTATTAGTCTAACCTTTCTAACTATGTATCAGTTTCTGCGCCCTTTGAAGATACAAGGAGCCCTGGTGGCTAATGGGTTATGCATGAGACTACTAACTGCAAGGTCAGCAGTTCGAAACCACCAGTTGCTTATGGGAGAAGGATGAGACTTTCTGCTCTTGTAAAGAGTTTTTTTAAAAACTCACTGCCTTCAAGTCTGTTCTGACTCATAATGACCCTTTGTGTTTCCAGGGCTATACATTTCTATGGGAGTAGAAAGCTTCATCTTCTGCATAGGGGCTGGTGGTTTTGGACTGCTGGCCATGAGGTTAGCAGTCCAGCACATAACCCACTAGGCCATTAGAGAGCTTCTGTAAAGAATAATTGTCCCACTGGGGCAGTGCTACTCTGTCCTGTGGTGGTAGTATGAGTCGGAATCGACCTGATGGAGTGAGTGAGTGAGTCCTGCCACTAAGGACTATGCAGTCTATTTATGGAACTGGCATCTAATTATTCAACTTAGTGACAGAATTATAAAGAGTATGCTGTGTGAACACTCTTTTCTATCTCGTTCACTAGTTTTTTCCTGTCAAAAGAACCATAATGGTGAAATGATTAAAGCACTAATACAAAGGCCAGCAGTTTGAACTCGCCAGCCGTTCCACAGGTGAAGATGTGGCGGCCTGCCGCTGTAAGGTTTACAGCCTTGCAGCCCAGTGGAGAGTTCTACTCAGACCCCAGGGTTGCTCTCAGTCAGAATTCATTCCCCAGCAGGGTTTGCTTTTTCTCCCTCGGATTCTCCTTCAGTGCAGTTACTTCCTAGGGTGCGTAAGTCCTCAGCAGTCATCCTGCATTCATTCTGTGCTGAGCATTCCCATCTGCCTGTCAGTATCCACAGTCCTCCTCACGGGACGTATCTCTTTGGAGAGCTAGTTATAACAAGTTCAAAAATTAGATTCAGTACATGCTTTTAAAATATTTAGAACAGATGTCAAAACGAGTAAGGTTTGTTCTCTGTATCTACCCAGTAAGTAAGCTTAAAATTGGGTTGAGCAGAAGATAAATGTGTAAAAATTAATGACAATAAGAAACCATGTGGTAAAATGTCCCCTAACTGTAGGTTTTTATTTAGTTGTATCACCAGGGTCCTTAAGTATAAGAATTTTGTGATTTATGGAATTATGAGAATCTGAAATTAACTCTGTACTATGAAGGAAAAAAGCCTTCAGGAAGTGTCAAGTACTTGTTAAAGGTCTTTGTACAAACCTTTACTCTTGATATCATAGGCAAATGCTATATTATATACCGAATCTGTCCTCTTTTTTTTTAAGTCATTTTATTGGGGGCTCTTACAATTCTTGTTACAAACCATACATCAGTTGTATGCAACACATTCGCACATATATTCCATCGTTCTTTTCTAGACACTTTCCATTGAGACCTTGGGATCAACTCCTCTGACTCTCTGTATTGCTTCTGTTCTAGTAAAGCTGAAAGGAATAATTGGGGACTTAGAAATTCCAGATAATTGTTTTTGAACATTAATTGTTTCTCCTGACAGCCCAGGCTGTAACCTAGAGCTCAGTTTACTAAATAATTTGTGTTAGTTCTTGTGCGGGGATGCATTATAAAGATGAGGAAAAGGAGGGGGGCGTAAATCAATCTGCCTTTAAAAAAAACACAATTATATAAGACCAATTTATGTATGTGACATTGTCATCTATGCTCATGAATAATTTTTTAAATAATGTTCTGATCTCCAGTGATTACCTATGTTACTTTTATACTTGGATAATAGGTACAAACTTTTGGAATCAAAATTAGAATCCACTCTAAAGAAATCTCTAGAAATAAAAGAAGAAAAAATTGCAGCTTTAGAGGCTCGATTAGAAGAATCCACAAATTATAACCAGCAGTTACGCCAAGAACTTAAAACAGTAAGTAATTTTCTTGTAAATCATTGGCGTTACCTTTTTATATTAAGTAGAAAATAAAACTGCGAACCTTGTTTCCATGAAGACTTAGCATGTATCTTTATAAAACAGAGAAGCATTTTAAACATGGTGATAGTCATATAGCTATGCTGTACGGGGAGGTCTAAGAGATCGTGGGGAAGTAACGTATTATGGAAAGCACATGCATAGTTTTCCACCAAAATAAACTCAAACTAACTTGTCATAACGTGTGAACCAGGTCTTTATTTTGAAGTACTCAGCAGGGTAAGCACCCATATTAGAGCAGTGTGAAATCTGCTCAAATTGAAGCGAGAACGAACAGCACGTTTCTGATGATAGTTGGATGGAAGAATGTCAGAGTCGCTGATGCTTTTCAGAAAGTGTATATGGACTCTCTCCCTCCAGCTCAGCACTTTGCCAGTGGATAACTTCGTGTAAAGAAGTTATGAGACATGTTGAAGATGCTGCACAAAAGGCAGACTGTCCACAGCGATTGTGAGTGAACAGTCATGTCCCTGCCCTCATCCACAGCAGAAACACCAGCCTTCTGCAGCTCACTGGCTAAACCGTTCTGGCTAAACATTTCAGGTTGAACTCCCTTTCTGCTCATTGAATGCTAACGCCCAGATAGTTGCTGACCAGAGCAGAGCTTTCTATCAGAATTTTCAGCACGTGGAATCAAGGTGCTGTAACATTTCTTGCGAACATTTTAACAGGAGAGGCAATGTGGCTTTTTGACAGTACGACCCTGAAGACAAGCCAGGATCAACCAAGAAGGAGAAGTGATCCCGTCAAGAGCAAAGGGCATGGCAACAGTTTTGGGGGGATGCATTCTTTTTACTGACTTTCTGAAGTGCCAAAGAACAGTAACAGCTGCTGCTTTTTGAGAGAGTTCATCAAAGTTCCACCAGCAAGTGCTTCTCCGCTGACTGTGCTCCTGCTCGTTTGCCGCTTCAGGGCAGGATTATCAAGTGTGCCATGCCTTACCCTCTTGGTCTGGGTCCTTCTGACTTTATTGTTGTTGTTGTTTTCTAATCTTAGAGCTTCTTTAAGATACATCCATTTTTCTTCAGACTGCAATGGCAGGGTTAAATTCCCAGGGCCTGCAGATCTTTAGGGATGGATTAAATGGCTGGTGGTATCATTGCTTACAAAAGTGTCTTGACCTTGATGGAGCCTATGTTGCGGAATAAGGTTACATTTCAATCCTGTATTTCCATAAACTTTTGAAACCCATCCTGTTTCCTGCATATGTGTTATGTTCCAAGGTAGAGCATACTGGAATTGTGGAACTGTTGCTTCCCTGGGAGTTCTCAGTGTGATAACTAACACTATACTCTGGCGCTCTGTTTGTGTTGAGAATCTAGGTAAAATTTTGATAGCTATAAATATGACATTGAAGCTTGGACAAAATATGTGAAATTGATCATATGTCATGTATAAATCCATAACCAGGTTGATACACATGGTTAAGTGCTTGCCTGTGGGCTGGAAAGCTGGCACTTTGAACCCACTCGGAGGCACTGCTGAGGACTGGCCTGGAGGCCTGCTCCGTGAAGGTCACATCTGGAGAGCCTGCGGCTAGGTCCTATCCACCGACACACGGAGCCGCCGTGGGGCAGGATCCACTAGAGAGCGACTGTCAGCAGCCAGGTTGCATGAAAAAGAACACTCATATCTAATAACCAGGAGTGTGTGAGAGGATATCACCTCAGACACTGAAAGAATGGCAAGGGAGTGGCAGTACAAAAAAGATAAACTGACACAAAAAGAAATGGGATTAATAATGAAAAACCTTTCTGGTTGATAAGAGTTGTATGAGCCCCTAATAAAACTATATGAGAAAAGAAAAACCTTTCTGGTGAAGAGAAATCTAGACCTACATGATTTTCCTGGTGAATTGTGTCACGTATAACACTAGTCTGACACTATTTTAGGAAGTAAGAGAGCAGGTTACACTTCCCAAATTCATTTGATGGGGCAGACATACCCAAACAGCAAGTATCCAGGATAAACACAAGGAAGCATGTACGATGTAATGAGAACCCTTGGAAACGGGAATGCCATGTTCCTAATTTAGAAGACTTGGTATTGTTAAGATGGGAGTTCCCCTCAAGTTCATCTGATGTTTCAACATCATCCTTAACTAAAATCTAGTAAGGTTTATGTTTGCTTTAGAAGATAAATACAAATATATCATTCCTACTGCCATCAAGTCAGTTTTGATGCATAGCACCGTCTATAGGACAGAGTAAAACCTAGGATTTCCAAAACCAGACTACTGGGAGAGCAGACAGAACCATAAATGAACAAGTTTTTACAACAGCTTAATTCATAATAAAAACTGAATCCAGCTGGTCATTGACTAAACCAGTGTTGCTGTGTCTGTACCGTGGAGTTCCGCTGCCACTTTCACAACTTAGAAACAGCTGAACAGGGTGCACAGGAGGGAGAAAAGATTACACAATTTATATACAGTTTTAGAGTAGACTAATTTTTGGTGAAAGTAATAAAAATGAGAGATGCGAAATTAATGTAACAGTATAAAATTATGTCCTGGATCTTGTTATTGGGATGCTGAACTATAAAACCTGGAAAATCAGGATCACTTGCCAAGCTTTAAATTTTTAGTTATATGCATCTTTATTCTTTAGTTTCACCTCATTACTGTCTGTCTAAATAGTACCAATTTTGGTTTAGATATAAACTTTTTTATAAAGTTTGCCTTAAACAGTGAACTATTTTAGACATGTTTATCCTTGGCTTAATATAGCGTTCTTGGTAAATCCAGATGTTTATAATATACACCTTCTAGGATAAAGGAGTGGTTCAGGATAAGTATAATAATAAATTTATATTAAATGGGAATTATTAAATTCATTATGATAATATTGGTACTGTAAAAAAGATTGAGAAGAATTGATGCCGTTGAATTAAGGTGTTGGCAAAAAATAGTGAATGTTTCCTTGGCCTGCCAGAAGAACAGACGACGCTAACACAGCTCGAATGTCTGCACCTCGCAGTAGGATGGCAAGATACAGTCTGGACATGTCAGGAGGGTCGTGCCCTGGAGGAGGACGCTGTGCCTGCTGGAGTCGAGGGGCAGCGCAAGAGGAAGGTCCTCAACGAGATGGATTGACGCCTGGGTTCCTACCACTGTTCTCAAACAGACCAGTGACTGTGACGGTGGCACAGAATTGGGGGAGGTGTCACACCACTGTAAAAGCAGCAGCAGTATGATCAATAAGTTGCTAGTTTTTATCTGGCTTTTAAAGTAGAATTTGATTATAATCCTATTAGAAAACCCTGAATGAGATATATTCTTGAATTGCTCATTCCTTATAAGTTACAGTAATCATGTGGTTAAAGATAAAGTCATTAATGTATTAACATTGCTCATTCCTAGCAACATAATCTTTTTAAAGGGAAAGATGTGCATACGGAAATTTAATTATCTGTCACATTATTGTATATTTCAAATTTTCATTTGTCCTTTACATAGAGATGCCTGTGCGTTTCCCAAATTGGCTAGAGATGATTCTACAGAAGTTGCTAGTATTTAGTAACATGTCCAATCAATTTATTCTTTAAGCTTTTGTCACAATCAGTAGGTTCTGAAAGTACAGACTATTGGAACACAATACATGAGCAGTGTGTACTTAGTATTTCTAGGAGGAAATCATAGGCACTTTAGGAAGCATAAGCTGATCATAATGGGTGACAATTGCTACATATCATCACAATTTTAAATGAAGTGTGCCTCACATTCCAAGGACCAGTGTAGAGTTAATTGTGAGAAATAAAACTCTGGAGATTTTTACCTGCTCAGTAAATGACTTTAAATGATATTTCAGGTGAAAAAAAATTATGAGGCTCTCAAGCAGAGACAAGACGAGGAAAGGATGGTGCAGAGCTCCCCGCCGGTGTCTGGGGAGGCTCACAAGTGGGAGCGGGAAACCCAGGAAACCACGCGAGAGCTACTGAAAGTGAAAGACAGGCTCATTGAAGTCGAAAGGAACGTAAGTAGTTATCATTCTAGTAGAAACGTGGTTATTTAGACGTAAAGGATTGTTTGGGTTAGAAATAGCAATTTACCTAATTAGGTTGGTCAGCTTGGTTCATTTTATACTTCGTTGACTGGTTTATAACAAAAATATACTTTTAAAAAGACTGAAGAACTAGTAATTCAGTATTCTTTTTTCTCTCACTCGTATGTGCCCATCGGCAAGCTGTCAACTCTATCTTGAAAGTAGAACCCACGCCTTTCTGCTTCTTTCCATTTCTCCTGCTTCCACTCTAATGAGTGCACTGGACTCCTGTTTCCTCCTGACTGGCCTCCCCTCCCACTCTCGGTCCATTCTAAAACAGTGCATCGCATTTTCTCTTTCCTACTTAATTAAAATCTTTTACATTCTGTCCATCTCGATTGGCTGAGATCCCACCTTTGTGACTGTGTCCTGTAAGATCATCTCTGTTGTTGCCCCTGCTGTAATGCATCTCTGCCTTCTTAACCATACCACTCCACTCCTCCACCATCCCCTTCCGACATCTGGGAAACACTCAAATTAGTGGCTGGCACATGAGTAAGTTAAGGCCAGCTTTATGGTGTTCTTGGCTTGTTCCTGCCTCTGGGTCTTTCTCTTGGTTTCTCTGCCTGCACCACAGGGTGACTGACCTTCCATCTTCTTTCCTGACCCTTTCCCATAGGAAAGGAGCTCTTCCCAGCCCAGACCAGTCAGGATCACGCTGCCATGTTGCATTATTTTTTTTTTATCAACAATTGTTTGTCTACTAAGAGGAAAGCTCCCTGGAAACCTCTAGCCTGTGTTTCTCGCCGCTATGCCTCATACGTAAATGCGTGGCAGACAATAGGCACTTAGTAAATATTCACTGAGTGAGTTCAAGAAATATTTGACATAAACAATAAGCAAATAGTTCAGCAAATCTCCTTCCAGCTTGAGTGAGCTCAAGGAACTTCCAAGCTAACTAATGAAATAATTGTGGGGGTGGTAGTTGTAGCTTTTAACATAAAAATTAGTATAGACGCTCATTAAAGCTGTAATGATTACTTAATTTAATAAAAAGCAATAGATACTTCATTTAAAAACTTTAAGCCATAAAGCCAACAGTTTTTTGTCACAATTTTGAGTTGCACTCCTCATATAAAATGACCGTTGTTAACATTTTCTTGTGTATTTTCCCCAAAACAATGCCTTTTCAAATTTATACCTGTGGTAATATATGTAATGTTGTGTTAGTCTGGGTAGACTAGAGAAACAAATTCATAGACACACCAGTGTATAAGAAAGAGGTTTTTCCAGGGACAAGGGAACAACAAGCGAACCAAATTGGTGGGGAGGTGGGTGTGGGAGACCTGGTAGGGCATGATCAAGGGGAATGTAACAAACGGGAAGTGCTGAAATCCTGGTGGGGACTGAGCATGATAGTGGGACAGGAGGAGAATCAAGGGAAATAGAGGAAAGAG
>NW_022106471.1:16515460-16567502 GCF_000313985.2 Echinops telfairi
TGAATGTACAAATGTGCTTTACACAATTGATGTGTGTATGGATTGTGATAAGAGTTGTATGAGCCCCTAATAAAATGATTTAAAAAAAGAAGAAAGAGGTTTTTATACAAGAGCAATTGATTATTGAGAAAACATCCTAGCCCAGTGCAAATCAAGTCCATAAGTCCGACATGAGCCCATATGCCTGGTCCCAATCTATAAAGCTCTCTTCAGATTCATGGAACACATGTAATGATGCCAAATGCAGGACTATCACAGGCCAGTGGGCGGAAAGTCTCGCTGACAGGGGTCCCTTCGTGGCTTCTCAAGCTCAGGGCACTAGTGTAATTCCAGTGTCTTGTTAGTAGAGAGTCTCTCTAGGTGTCAGCAGAGAAAGAGACAGACAGAGTTTCCCCCCTCCAAGGAGGAATACAGGAGTTCCCAGAATCCTTAGGGGAAGGCCATGCCCACACAGAGGCCTCATTGGCTATCACCTGATTGACAGGCTAGACTCTACCCCTTCATTCTTAATCCTCTCAAATTGACAAATGATTATATAACTACCACAGAACTACCCCTTGTCAGTTTGACACTTTCATACAACTCTTTAGCCATATGCAATTTTCAAGCAAACAATAATAAAATCATATCTGTACCTAACAGGATAAAACTAAAATGCATACAATTCAATATATGCCACTCTTATTTAAATATAACATTCTATAAGTGAATAAAACAAAAATATCCTACGTTTAACAATTGCAAATATTCTCATTTACATCTTTATATTATTATAGAAATCTCTATTTTAACAAATAACAGCTTTTTAAAAAGTGACTGCATATTATAATATACAACTATCATTTTCAAATTCATTAAGTGTATTGTGTTACCATTACTTTTAAAATATCACAATGATGGACATTTAGGTTATTTTCAAGTTTTATTTCAATGAAAAAATCCATATAGAGATCTGTTTACAGTGTGGTGAATTCCATCCTGGGGATGGAATAGCTGGACATGACAGAGTATATACATATTGATGTATGTGTATCTTATGCATATGTGATATTATTGTATTACACTTTAAAATTCAAGTCAATTTGCTTCTAAACATTTATAAATTTAAAATCCTTAGTTTTTATTTTTTGAGGTTTTTAAAAATCATTTTATTGGGGACTCGTACAGCTCTTATCACAATCCATACATACATCCTTGTGTCAAGCACATTTGTACATGTTGCCATCATCATTTTCAAAACATTTTCTTTCTACTTGAGCCCTTAGTATCAGCTCCTCATTTTTCCCCTCCCTGTCCCACCCTCCCTCCCTCATGAACCCTTGATAATTTAAATTTTGTTTTTTCAAGTTTTACACTGACCAATGTCTACCTTCACCTACCCACTTTTCTGTTATCTGTTGTGTTAGTCTGGGGAGACTAGAGAAACAAATCCAGGGACACACAAAAGTGTATAAGAAAGATATTTATATACAAGAGCAATTGAACATTGAGAAAACATCCCAACCCAGTCCAATCAAGTCCATAAGTCTGATACCAGTCACGAAACACGTGCAGTGATGCCGAATGTAGAAGATCACAGGCCAGTGGGTAGAAAGTCTCTGGATCCAGTGGCATTGGAAACATCTCAGCACTGGCAGGGGTGTCTGCATCAGGGTGGGTCCATGTATCTTGTCAGCTGCTATGTCTCCTAGGGAGTGAGAGAGAGTCTCCCACCTCCAAGGAGGAAATACCAGATTTCCCAGAATTCTCATGAGAAGGTCATGCCCACACAGAAGCTTCATTGGCTATGATCCAATTGACAGACTATGACAGACTAGACTCCACCCCTTCGCTCGTAATCCTCTCAAATTGACAATTATATAACTACCACATCCATCCCCCTAGGAGGGGGTTATATGTAAGTCATTGTGATTGTTTTCCCCTTTCTCCCCCCACCTTCCCCTTACTGTCCTGGTTTTGCTACTCACAGTATTGGTCCAGAGGGGTAATCTGTCGTAGATTCCCTGTTTCCAGCTTTTCTTTTATTTACTTTTATTGGGGGCTCTTAGCATCTCATCACAATCCTTACATTCCTCTAATGGGTCAAGTACATTTGCACATATGCCGCCATCATCATTTTCAAAGCATTCTCTTCCCACTTAAGCCCCTGATATCAGCTCCCCATTTCTTCCCCCTCACTCCCCCATCTGCCCTCCCTCACAAGCCCTTGATAAGTTATAGATTATTTTTTCCATATCTTAACATCGCCCTCCATCACCCCATACCCACTTTTCCATTATTCATCCCCCTGGGAGGGTGTTCTAGGTTGATCCTTGTGATCGATTTCCCCTTTCTCCCCCTTCTCTCCCCTAATCCTCCTGGTATTTGTACTATCATTGTTGTCCCTGAGGGGTTTATCTATCCTGCCGTGTTGCTGGCTCTTACGTGTAGCAGTGTGCATGCTCTGGTCTAATCTGACTTGTAGAATTGGGGTCATGATAGTTGGCAGGGAGGAAGCATTAAAGAACTAGAGGAAAGTTGTGTGTTTCATCGCTGCTATACTACACCCTGACTGGCTCTTCTCTTCCTTGTGACCCTTCTCTAAGGGGATGTCCAATTGTCTACAGACGGGCTTTGGGTCTCCACTCTGCCCTCCCCCTCATTCATATTATAAGATTTTATTCTGAGTCTTAGATGCCTGATACCTGACCCCATCGACACCTCATGATCACAGGCTGGTGTGCTTCTTCCATGTGGACTTTGTTGCTTCTGAGCTAGATGGCCGCTTGTTTACCTTCAAGCCTTTAAGACCCCATACACTGTAACTTTTGATAGCCGGGCAAGCCTTAGTTTTGTTGTTGACCCCTGGAACCACTGTATTTATGTATATTTGCCTTCAGGGAAATTAGAAATAGTACAACCCTCTCTTGGCTGGATACAACATCTAATCACTCTGAGCAACTCTGCGCTTTAAAAACATTACTCTACTGACTTACTCTAATATATTGAGAATGAAATATTTTTTATATTAAAGGACACAGACACAACAGTATATATTAAAGTTCTAATTTTATTGCTTCTCATATATATATATATAAGATTAAATATATGTTCACAATTTGGGATAGAGGGACTATTTTAGGTTTTTTCTCTTTAATGCTTATTGGTTTGTTTGGGGTTTTTTTTTTTAGGTTAGAAAGATAATAAATACTTGTATAAAATTCAATATTCTTTAATAGAAGTATGTTTGACATTACTTTTATTTTTAATGTATGTTTTCTTTATTAAGAATGCGACACTACAAGCAGAGAAGCAAGCGTTGAAAGCCCAGCTGAGGCAGCTGGAGACCCAGAGCAGTAATGTGCAGGCCCAGATGCTCGCACTTCAGAGACAGACCGCGTCATTACAGGAACAAAATACCACTCTGCAGACACAGAATGCCAAGCTCCAGGTGGTGATATAATATTTGGGGGATATGCTATTAAACTAGGGAAAATAAACTAGACATAAGAGCATTAGTATATTTACTAAGTGAAGATAAGTTAAAATATTTGTAATTAGTACCTTGCCAAGTTTTCAAATTTTAACATCATTTAAATGGTAGAGCCTCTTAAACATTAATTAATTCCTTCAACAAGTAGGGTAAAATAGAGTTTTCCTTATATTTACTTTGTGATCTCCCCCTCGCTTCAGTCATGCCCTTGTCATGGAGTAGACTCGAGTGGGGTTCATGGTGCGGTTCTCATCAGAGGTCACTGGGGGATTTAGCACTGGATCTACACATCGGACAACTCAACAGTTGACTCCTGGCCAGAGCAGTTGAGCCGTCATCAGCACGATCAATTTTAGAACATTTTAAAATTGTGGCATAAGTATACACAGCAAACGTTCTCCAGTTCAACCACTTACAGTGTGTAAAACCAGTGCCACTGATTATTCTCTTCATGCCGTAAAACCATTATTGATGTCCCTCTCCACATTATTTCCACCACCAAGAATGCTATCTTTTGACTTAATAGTTCGTAATTGCCAATGTCTTTTTAAGTAGAACAGTCTAGATAGAGAAAAATGCTGCTCTTTGAAACTTCTAAAGATGAAAAGAAATCTCTCTGAATCTAAAAGTTCTGTAATCCTTTTCCAAGTCGTAATGCAAATAGTAATTTCGTTTAAACTCTTTGGAAAAGCTTGTTTTCAAAAGTAATTTTTCAGTCTATTAACCTGCAAATTGTAGAAAATGATAAGCTATATTTGTAGCTCTGTACTTTTCCAATATGTGGCTTTTTAACCGTTATTTAAAATAAATTTAAACGTGTGTATATACATAACACACATTTTAAAACATAAATCAAAAAGGTAATCTTTATGAGCCCCTAATAAAATGATAAAATTTTTTTAAAATTTAAGTTAATCGTGGACAAGCTTAAGTCCAAATTTCCCTGGTGTAATGTGAACACATACGACATGACTTACTTAGAACTTCCTAAAGTTTATGCATTGTTATATTTTGTCTTATAAAAGAACATGTCTGATGACAATATCCATCCTCGCAGGTTGAAAATTCAACCCTTAATTCTCAAAGTACCTCCCTTATGAACCAGAATGCACAGCTCCAAATCCAACAATCGTCCTTAGAAAATGAACATGAATCTGTAACCAAGGAAAGAGAAGATCTGAAGTCTCTCTATGAGTCTCTCGTCAGAGACCACGAGAAGCTAGCACTTCTTCATGAGCGACAGGCTTCGGAGTATGAATCCCTCATCACGAAACATGGCACTCTGAAGTTGGCCCACAAAAATCTTGAGGTGGAGCATAAAGATCTCGAAGATCGGTAATTTTTCATGTCATCTTACGTTATTAATTTAAACCACTTTTCTCCAAATAGTGCAATAAGTTAGTTGTGTTATAAAGGTCTGAGAAATAATTTATGTATATAGTTTATAAATGTACACATTTTGTATGATATTTATTAATTTTGTTTCTGCAATTTCTAAAATATTTTTTCTTGAAGAAATATACACTATCTTTTTTCCCCAGTTATAATCAGTTACTAAAACAGAAAGGACAACTGGAAGATTTGGAAAAAATGCTCAAAGTAGAACAGGAAAAAATGCTGCTTGAAAACAAAACCCATGAGGCGGTGGCTGCAGAACACAAGAGGCTGTGCGGAGAACATGACCGGTAACACATGAGTTTGTGCATGTCTGGATGTCCCATACAGGCCATGGACTGCCTCTGTGCAGTACCAAGCATAATTTGTCCTTAAACTTTGAAGAAGTGGAATAGAGTATCTGTATAATTTCTTCTGCAGCTAAAAAAAGACAGCGGGAAAATTCCATAGCTAGTTATGGAATGCTCAGGAAAGAACCTTGCTCTATGTTTTCTCATAGTACTTCGTTTTATTCAACTGAGTATGTTTTTAAGTTATATTTTATGATAACATTTCTATATCTTGATAGTATTTACTTTCTTTGTTGACACAGAATTTAATGGGACCTGATTTTTTGTGTCTTGCTTTTCACTAATCTGATAAACCACTTCTTGTCTTTTCAAATTGCTAAAGAGTAATAATTTCTTGGCTGATGGATGTGTACTTCTTTGTAACTGTCTTGTGTGATAATGGTCTCATGTTGTCATAGGGCAGTTATTTCTTAATGGACACCCTGGGATAGCAAAACTCTTCAACTGTTCGTCTCTTTATAAATGCTAAAGCTACTTTTTAGAAACTTCAAAAGTTTTTCAATAGCCTAAACATTTACACAATTATTATGGCTGAGACAGCTGTGCACATAGTAATTCATACTGGGTTCAGTAATCATTGTGATCTGAGTCTCACATTGGATTGTAGAAGGTCTGAATCCTCTGTGAAATAAACTGGATTGGTTGTGGGGTTTTTTCTATTTAAATTTTATATGTTAAAACTATCAAAATATTTTGAGACCAGAATAGAAACTGATCATAATCAGTTTGGTAACTGGTAAAATAATCTTTTTATGTTGTGCACACATGTGTGTCAAATTTAATATTGTGTAAGTTAAAATGAAAGCTACTAACAGACTCTACATTTTACTCCATTGTGATTTTTAATTATAGGTTGACTCATACATATAGTCAGCTTTTGAAAGAAACTGAAATTTTACAAACGGACCATAAAAATTTGAAGAGTCTTCTAAATAATTCCAAACTGGAACAAACAAGATTAGAGGCTGAGTTTTCTAAGCTAAAGGAACAATACCAACAGTTGGATATCACATCTACCAAGCTGAATAACCAGTGTGAGGTGAGCTTTGACAAGTGAAATCGCTGCTGCTTTCTGTATGCATCAAGGCCTTTCTAAAAGTAAACCATGGTACAATGACAGCGGCCGTCTACAGGAGCAATTAGTGGGTGTTTTCTAAAAGACTTGGTCAGGGATAATTGAAATATAACTTAGATAAAAATTATTTTATCGTTAATTTTAGCTTTTTTTCACCATTGATTTTCCTTGCTCTGTCAAGATGATGTACTTGTTATGAAGCAGATCTTTATTCGTTCCCTGATGTACACCACTGAACTAAAGAGACAAAAAGCCATGGCCGTGCTGAGCTTATATGCCATTGGATAGAAACAGAAAACAAACATGATAAGTGAAACACAGTGCTCCCGTGATTACAACCGTGTAACAAAATAACCTGAAAATGGAGTGGGATAAAACAGTCATTTATAAGACGCACTTAGCCATCAGCACCTTCTGGCACCCAGTGCTCACGAATTCTGTTGGTTGGGAATTCAGCAAGGACAGTAGGATGCTGTCTTGGCTCCACGGGGCCCCTGCTGGAAGAATGGAAAGCTGAAATCATCTGCAGTCCCTGCCACTCCCTCATCACATAGATGCTGGCTAACAGGTGGAAACATTAATCCTCTCCCCCTGGCCTCCTTTGGACTTTACCACAATATGGTGTTTGGGTTCCAGGGAAAAGAAAACCAGATAAAAACCTCACAAGTCATGCAACATTATTTCTTCTGGGTTCTGTTCATCATGGCCGTCCTACAGTTCTATCCCAGAGAGGGAGAAGTAAACTCAGACCTCTCCTTAGTTCTGACACCAGGCAGTCCCACCGTACAAAAGGAAAACCAGCAGTTTTGATGCTGTCGGAGGTTGGCCTGATTTGGAGCAGAGCACAGAAAAGGTCCATGCTTAGAAGAGTTGTCAAAATATAGTTCTCAGCATGATATTATAATTCTGCTTGGACAAACAATAGACCACCAGACAGACTAGTCAGATGTGTAAAATGAGACAGCCATTGTAGGTCTCGGTATACCTTTGGTCTGTAAAGCTACTCACCACCACCACCCAGCGCTGTTGGCTCCATCCCGATCCCGAGAGGCCCTGTGCTCCATGTGGGGTGGCCAGGGCTGCAGAAGACTCCATCTGAGTGGCCACTGAAAGGCTGCTCTTGTCTTACATCTTACCTAGATTCACTAATATCTTATCACATCTGCTGTATAAATCTCTCTCGTTATATATTCCCCATTTTTCTCCCAGAGCACTTTGAAAGTCTGTTACATAGATGTATTGTTAATGAATTTCTTCAGGGTGCCTTTCATAAGAACAAGACCATTGTCTTAGACAACCACAATATCATTTGTCAGTGTTTAGGGAAGTTATATAAATATATACCATATTCATGTTCCCATTTTTAACTTATCCCTATAAGGGCTTTTTGTAATTCTCTTGCCCTTTCCAGTCCAGGGTCACTTTTAAAATTTAGTTAACTATAATGTTTCTGTAGTCTTATTTAATCAGAGAAATTTGCTTAGTCTGTCTTTGTATTTTATTATATGGATTTTTAAAAAATATTAAAGGCCAGTTATTGAATATAGTGTTTTTTTTCATTTTGGACTTTTGTGGTATTCTCTGGTATTTAGGTCCAGGTCATACATTCCTGACCAGAATGCTACATGAGTGACTTTATAGCCTCCTCAGTGATCAGTCACTTAGGAGCCCTCGTGGCCTGGTGGTTGTGCATTGGCCTGGGATCCTCAAGGTATCAGGTCAAGACCACCAGTTTCTCCGAGGGTAGGTAAAGAGTTGTCCTGCCTACCCCTCTGCTGTTTATTTTGGTTAATCAACGTGTTTTCCGGTTACTCCAATGTATAGTTAAGTATTTCCACAACTGCAACTAGTAACAATCTTTAAGCAAACACTTAAAGACCAAGCAAATACCCTGCCAAAATCCATCTTTTTGAATGCAGATAAAACATCCCATTTTATTTTTCTGCTCTCCTGAGTAAACATCCCCATCTTGTGGACTCTCAAAAAATTTCACGAAGGTTCACTTTTCCTTTTTAATTTTTTCCACATTTATTTATAACCACAGCAGGTTTTTAAATTATGAATTTATGTCAGTAATTTGTACATTCGTTATATGACCTAATGAACAATAAAACAACATTTCATTGTTGGTTGTATTTAATTTTATCTTTATGGTTGTGCCCTTGGTAGAGAGAGATTTCAGTTGAAGTAGTGAAGGGCTTTGTATTTCAAAATTGTAAATTATTAGGGCAGTTGATTACTCTATTTCATCATTGAAATAAGAATTCATCTTATTTCATATTTTAAAAATGTGTTCTTAGTGGTATGTAAAAAGGTGTGTTTAATAGTATGTCAGCTTAAATTTGTTGCGGTACCTTTCTGTTAATAATTTCTTTAGACGGGAGGGCAGGCAGAGAAAAAAATAAATAAATAATTTCTTTAGAAAGAATCAATACCAAACTAGTTGCAAGGAGTTGGGGGTTGAAAGAGTGCCCACAGCCCAACATCTTCCCTGCACGCCTCCATGGAGTTGGCTCCCTCGAGTCCCTGGGTTCTTTGAATCACTGCAGTGACCCCACGGAACCCAAGAAAGTCCCAGGACATGTCTTACATAGGGGTGGGTGCTCTTCAGTCCAGAGTCCGAAGTCAGGCCAGGATAAACCAGATGTTGGGGCCAGAAGACGGGCTCCTTTCCTGGCTCTTGCCAGTGATGAGATCATACCCCCTGCTTCTCAGTGGACTCATACGCAGTGGTATGGCTCATGGGCACATCCTATCAGTATCTTACCCCATGCAGAAAAAAGCCGTGTGGTGAAAGTTACAGACTGCAGTCAAACTTCACTCAAATGTAATAATCTGTTCTCCCATTCCTAGACTGTATCTTACGCAAATGTGGCCTCTGGCAACGTTTCCCATAAGTATTGGCCTCCTGCTGTTCCTCATCCCCGAGGCTCTTTCCCAGGCCACCCTTGAAACAAGCAAGGGGAGAAAAAAACAAAAACAAAAGCCTGCCCAGTATGTAATGAAGGGCATTCATTGTCATTAAGACTGCTAATAGTTATCACTCATGTTCTAATCAACATGTAACTAATTGTTCAAAGAACACAAATCTCAAGGAAGAACTTTGTTTTCCAGATGTGCAAGGCGATTTGTTATCTAACTATTGACTTTGTTAAAAAATGTTTGTATTTAAACAGTTGCTAAGCCAACTTAAAGGAAACTTAGAAGAAGAAAATCGACACCTGTTAGATCAAATTCAGACTTTAATGCTCCAGAACAGAACACTGTTGGAGCAGAATATGGAAAGCAAGGATCTCTTTCATGTAGAACAAAGACAGTACATGTAAGTACTTTCATACTTTAAAATGTTATTCATCATTTATCCCTGAGACTCAGTGGGCAACACACCTTGATGCTAGTTTAACTGATTTGAGACATCATTTTTAAAAAAAATAATTAAATCATTTTATTGGGGGCTAGTACAACTCTTATCACAATCCACACATACATCCATTGTGTCAAGTACTTTTGTATATTTGTTTCCCTCATCATTCTCAAAACATTTGCTTTCTACTTGAGCCCTTGGTATCAGCTCCTCATTTTCTCCCCTCCCTCCCTGCTCCCCCCTCCCCCATGAACCCTTGATAATTTATCAGTTATTATTGTTTTGTCATATCTTACACCATCCGACATCACCCTTCACCCACTTCTCCGCTGTCCGTCCCCCAGGGAGGAGGTTATATGTAGATCCTTGTAATCTGTTCCCCCTTTCTCCCTCACCTTCCCTCCACCCTCCCAGTATCGCCACTCTCACCACTGGGCCTGAGGGGTTCATCTGTCCTGGATTCCCTGTATTTCCAGTTGCCACCAAACCAGTGTCCATCCTCCGGTCCAGCAAGATTTGTAAGGAAAAATTGGTATCATGATAGTGGGTGGGGGAAGCATTCAAGAACTAGAGGAAAATTGTATGTCTCATCATTGCTACACTGCACCCTGACTGGCTCGTCTCCTCCCCGTGGCCCTTCCGCAAGGGGATGTCCAATTGCCCACAGAGGGGCCCCTGGGTCCCCACTCCCTACTCCCCCTCATTCACAATGCTATGATTTTTTTGGTCTTTCATGCCTGATCCATGATCCCTTCAACACCTCTTGATCTCACAAACTGGTGTGCTTCTTCCATGTGAGCTTTGTTGTTTCTCAGTTAGATGGCCGCCTGTTTATCTTCAAGCCTACAGGACCCCAAACTGTATATCTTTTGATAGCCAGGCACCATCAGCTTTCTCCATCACCTTTGCTTATGCACCCACTTTGTCTTCAGCAATCGTGTCGGGACAGGCTGGTGTGCTTCTTCCATGTGGGCTTTGTTTTTTCTCAGCTAGATGTCCACTTGTTTATCACCAAGCCTTTAAGATCCCAGATGATACAGCTTTTGATAGCCGGGCACCATCAGCTTTCTTCACCACATTTGCTTGTGCATCCGTTGTCTTCAGCATGCTAGGAAGGTGAGCATCTCAGACTGCCGAATTGTTAGGACAGTGTTCTTGTGTTGAGGGAGTACTTGAGTAGGGGCCCAAGAGACATCATTCATTTTAACATATATTTGAGCACTGATGTTCCAGGTTCTGTATTAATAACCACACATGTTAAGATGAGTACACAAGGTTCATAGTCTTATGGAATTAGTAACAAATATAAATTAAAATAAACATGTAAAACAATCATTTCTTTAGAAATCTGTGTAGGGGGTCGTAGACATACAGCACATATCAGGGGGAAAATGGTCTTTGTGTAGAAGAGAAGAGGAGGAGGTCCCAAAGATGATTGTTGAGCTCATACTGAAAGGTTCAATGGAAGTTTTCCTGGGACTATCCAGCCAAGGGAACAGCAGATGTAGAAACATGGAGGTGTAAGAATTGAGTATCATCACTGTATTTAGCGATTAAGTGAGCCACTTAGCTCCTACCACCTCAGTGTCCAGTCAGCCTCACTTTGATTAAGCTTAATTCATTTAGGATGGTTCCCATCCTATTCTGACCTCCAGTAAGTAACTGTTAAAGCAATCTGCAAAGATACTTCCTCACCATGTAGTGAAGATTTGTCCTCTGGGCACTCCATGGTGGGGGAGGCTTGTGGGTCCCGCTTGAAGAATTCACTCTTAGGTTCCAATTTCCCTAGGCCTTTGGACACTTCTCTTCTGTAGTATACCAATACAGTTGTGGCATTTCAAGTGTAAGGTGTTGTTATTGTTGTTGTTAGGCGCCGTCGAGTCAGCTCCGACCCATAGCGACCCTGTGCACAACAGAACAAAACACTGCCCAGTCCTGTTCCACCTTCACAGTGGCTCCTGTCCCTGAGACCATCGGTGCAGACACTGTGTCCATCCACCTTGTCGAGGACCTCCTTCTTTACGAAGCATTGTGTCCTTCTCCAGGGACTGGCCTCTCCTGATAGTCTGTTATGTTTCTGTACCTACTACAGAGCCCTGTTCATTGCCGTTGAGTCATTTCTGACTCATGACGAGCCCGTGTGTACGGAGTGAACGTACTCCACAGGCTTTCCAAGGCTGTGACCTTTCAAAAGCAGGTCACCAGGCCCGTATTCCTAGTTACCTCTGGGTGGGTTCGAGCTACCAACCTACTGGCTAGTAATCTACCAAGACACTAAAAATAGACTAGCATGTGGTAAAGTTAATATACTCATGAATTACTAGAGATCATCCTTTGGCAAATAAATTAAGTCTAAATAATTTGACTAAAAGGGGAAAAATATTTGCATAAAGATGTGATGCAAGATTATTATAAAATCTATACTTGTAAGCAGCACAAATACCTACTGTGTTTGCTTGTATGAATCATAATAAACCATGTCTTAGTTATCTATTACATGCTACTACAGTAGAAATACCACAGTGGATGGCTTAACAGACATTCGTTCTTTCCCAGTTGACAGGCTGGAAGTTCACATTCAGCAAGCTGACTCTAGGGTAGCGGGGGAAAGTGTTGTATCTTCTTGGCATCTGTGGCCTAGCATTCCTTAGACACGTGGGTCTTCACATCCGTCTTCCCCTGCAACTGGCTCCCAGGTCCTAAGCGCAGGGGACTCAGGTTCACAGGATGCTCTCCACTCCTGGCTTTTCTTCCTTGGTAGTCTTGGTAGATCCCTCTGATCTACCCTGCTTGCTTTTCTGAGAAAAGATGTTGAAGGCCGTGCCTCAGGGTCACCCCCTTACATCCGCACTGGGCTGTGGCAGGGTTACAGGTGCTGCACTTCTAACGCTCTAATTGTTCACACGGGGGAGGCTCGGGGGCTGCTACAGAACTCCTAGATTACACTATTACCTGTAGCCTAACCTCCGAGAATCCTGGATACGTATTTTGGGAGGACAGTTCGATCCATGACACGAATGTTATGAGTTTATTTAATAACCGTAACAAATGTTGAGAAAGGATTACTGCCATGATGTGTTTATGCAGAATTTTCTTTTAACCAAATTCTGTTGATGGGTTGAAACTTTAGATCTTATATCCCTTTATTTAAGTAAATTCTAAATTTAAGGAAAAGGAAACCAAAAAAAAAATCTCATTGTTTACTCCCTAATGAACTTTCAGGTCTTGTTATCTGTATTTATTTATGTCTTGAGAAGACAGTAGGCCATAATTAAAGAATAATTTATTATTCATAGCAACACAAAATATGATACATGCCCTAAAATGACATTTTTATTTTATAGTGACAAGTTGAATGAGTTAAGACGTCAAAAGGAGAAATTAGAAGAAAAAATCATGGATCAATACAAATTTTATGATCCATCACCTCCTAGAAGGTACCATTAACCAAATTTTACTAATTTTTACTGTGAAAGTTACATATTAAGGCTTTTAATTTTGTAGAGGATTTATAGGCTGAATTTTAAACGGAAGTGGGTTTTTTATGTTTTGTTTTGTTTTTTCTATTAGGAGAGGCAACTGGATTACCCTAAAAATGAGAAAATTGATCAAGTCTAAGAAAGATTTGAACCGGGAGCGTCAGAAATCTCTGACATTAACCCCCACGCGTTCTGACTCCAGTGAAGGCTTTCTCCAGCTTCCCCACCAGGACAGCCAGGACAGCTCTTCTGTGGGTTCCAACTCGTTGGAAGACGGCCAGACGCTGGGGACCAAGAAAAGCAGCAGTGAGTGCTTAACAACTCCTTGCGAGCTGAGGTGTCACTCTAGACGCCTCCATAGAGGGTTCTCTTAAGGATCTGAAACAGTTCTTTGGGAGAATAGTCTGATTCATGGCATTTAAAAAAGATTCCCTATGACCGTAAAATCTCTAATACAAGAGTGCACAACCTCATCAGTTTCTATATTTTGTATTTAGAGCACTATGTATACTATACATAGATGTATTTTAAACTATACAGAAAATAATTAAATACTAAGCATTTGAAGATGTCCAAGAAATTATTAGTTTTATAAAATATTCAAACAAATTTTTAACTTACACTATCACTAGTCATTTTTTAAAATTTATATTGTATATATCACTACCATTCTTTTGAAATAAATATCAAGCTCTTCATTAGGGTTACACCCAAAGCAATGCAATAAAAAAATTATGCACAGTGGTTTGACCTCAGGGAAATTATCTTTGACAAGACAAGAGTGTTTTCTTCCCTAGGAGCTTAGGCCTGGATAGTCTGTGTCAGGGGGCAGCTCTTCTGTGTGTGACGATGTCATTCCACCACCTAGCAACCCTTTAGGACAATAGGAACCACCCTAAGGTTTCCCACAGGTTCAGATCACGGATGCTTCCGTTGGTAGCCACGTGCTTCACAGCTGTGCTGCCACAGCTCCTAGAAATTGAAGTGCATAGGTAAGCAACCCACAAATATGTAAGTTTAAATTAGTCTCAATGAAACAGTTTCATTCTGTTTTCTCATAAGATTAATACTATCTAGTCTTCTGAAGTCTCGTCTTTCCCGCTAAATCTACTAGAAACCTCTGAGTAGTTACTGCTCTCTAAAGGCGGCAGACTAGTTAATAATATTGCCTGCTTTTAGGTATAAAGTACACCATACCTATTAAATGAGAAATTATAATGGGCACGTTTAGTGGTTTTTGTTTTTAATCAAAGGGTAATTTAATTTGGTCCTCAACTCTAGAAAAGCACCACACAGATTTGTTTGAAGCGATGGCTCTTTGAGTAGAAACTGTCACATGTGGATGCTCTGCTGGACTCCCAGAATAAGATTGGAAAGGAAGTGATTCTCTTCAATCCTGCTAGAGATCCGTTTGAGAAATTTACAAAGAAACCCAAAACTCAACACTACTACTAGTGTTCCCCTAATTTTCATCTGGCTTTGGGAAAAGGATCTTTTGTGTCTGTCTGTAAACTAACTGCTATAAATGAAACCAAAACTCAAGCCCAAACCAACTGCCATCGAGTGAATTCAGACTCATAGAGACGCTGTGTAAAGCCCGAGGCTGTACACCTTACCGGAGGGGATCGCCTTTTCTGTCTCCCACAGAGCAGCTGGTGGGTTTGAGTTGCTGACCTCCCGGTTGGCAGTCCAACACTTCCCAGAGATTCTTTTCCATCACTAGGAAGTCTAAAACTCCTTTTATCCTTCCATTTTGGAAGAGTGTCTGTCTGACAGTAAAGCAGTCTTTGGATCACAGTTGAAAGAAAAAAGGAAAAAAAAATCTAAACCAGGCAACACATGCATGCTACAACCATTCAGCTTTATTTTAGCCAAGCGTCCATTTTTACATTGTTTTCAGTTCATTTCGTTTTAACCATTGAAAACAGCTGTGTTTCTCAGAAGCCAGGGGACAAACAGGTCAAATTAAAAGCTTAAATGCATCATGATGGTGCCTAGTAGCAATCGCATAAACAGCTTGGAAAGCTGCCTTGGCATTGCCCACTCTTGATGGACTGTACTTGTCCGAGGAAAGGAGCACAGCAATTAAGGCTGTGTAGCTCTTTTAGCCTTTATGCAAATTTATTTCCTAGCTCCTAAATTGCATTTCCAAACAAGTGTAACAAATTTTTTTGCATCTAAATCTTGTTAAAAATGTAGTTTAAGAATGGCTAGTGACTAGTATGTTTTCATTTTTATTAGACACCTAATTTCTTTTGACAGAATTTTTTTTAGGGTTCCCTTAGATTTTTTTTCCCAGTAAGATAATCCATAAAGCCCTTCACAGTACTTAAAGATATGCTACACAGATCGCTTTCTCTCTTTTGCATGCTTTCCTTACCCTTTAGTCTGCTGGAGGTCAGGGCTGACATTCGTTAGCACTGTCGAAATATTCCTGAATTCTCTCCTTCCCTCACCCAGGCTTTTGCAAGATGAACAGAATCCCTTGCCCTTTTTAATCTCTAGAAGAGCTCTATGAAGAAAAGAGTGTGTGTAATATAATATACCAGAATTGAGTTAAAATGAAGAAGTTACTGGGTTTTTTTTTATTAAAGTTTAAGGAAAAAAACATCTTAACACGTTTCTTTAAATTATTTTAACCAGCTGTGGACAATGTGGTTTTTGTTGATGTGTATTATTAAAATACTCTAGTAGAATGTACATTTCCCTAAAAGCCTTATCATTTTAAAAGTTAAAAGGAAATAGAAGATTGAAAAGCCTTGTTCAGTTTTATCATGCTCTTAATTTTAAAGGGGTAGACTGACAAGTTACCTAGAAAAAGTGTTCCCTCCAGGAGTGATTTGAATCCGTTCTTATTTTTAAGTGACTGTAGCCATCCCAAGCTTTCAGTCTATGTTCCTCGTCAGTGTCTTCGGTGCTTTTTTGAGTATTTTAAAGTACATATTTCATTATCATTCAGCAACATGAGGATAACAGATTTAGTATAGCAACATAGCTGAAACTCAAACATTCATTTCTGTCCTTAATTTCAACATTTAACTCCCATCTGTTCTTCTCCCTTTTTTCTTTCATCTCCCTGTTTCTGTTGACCTCATGCTCTGACATTAAAGTGGTTGCCCTGAAAAGACTGCCCTTTTTGAGGAACAGACCGAAGGATAAAGACAAAAGGAAGGCCTGCTACCGTCGTTCCATGTGTAAGACTTTATGACAGTTGAGCTTCTTTGAAATGCCCACCCTGGCACCCATGACTAACCCTCGCTAACCTTTCTCAGGACTGTGCCCCGGTTCTTACTCTGTGTAAAGTGCAGTCTGCTTGTAATTAAAGGAGCTGGAGGAAGTTTTTCAAAAGCCAGCATGGAGTTTCCATTATATGTATGCTTCCTGATATATACACATGTGCATATACATGCATATGTGTGGTCATACTTCTAATAACTTAAATTCCCAGTGCTTTCTAAAAGTTGGCAGGAGAAGCCCATCATTTTATATGCCATAAAGATTTTTTTCCCAAAGAAATTTACTTAAGGAAGATACAGCAAAGCCATCATCAGCCTTAGGAATTTATTTTATATGAACCAGATAAAATAAACAAATAAAATGGCCAATAACTCTTAAAAATGGTTGTCATTCTTTCTACAGTAATACTTGGCGTTTTCTCTGTTATTTAAGTGAAATGGGTAAAGACATAATCACATTAAATGCCTGTCACTGGGGCTGTCATCTCTTGCAGGTTTTTATTGAGTGGTACACACTTCTTACTTGATTCATAAAGATGAGTAATCTCTAAAGTAACCTGCTCTGACCAAGGGCTCTTGGTCATTTTCAGTAACGATGCTCAATAAGCATTGCTCACCATCTTACCATTATTCATTCCATTTTTGTCACCATGAACTCACGTTTGAAGGCTTCTAATTATATTGCACTTCGCTGCGCAAAAGCATGGCAGTTGTGTACAGCAAAATTCTTTTTTGTTTTTTAAAGGAGGGCGGGGGTGAGGGGTGGGTGGGGATGGGGATAGGAAGTCCTTAATTGAACTGTATTATCTGGTAGCCTACTCACTTTATTCAGCTGAATGCATGTCATACATCAAATGACCTTGTGGTTATAGTTTTTGATTCTCATGTTCATTAATCCATAGACCAAAACTAAATCATTTGTAGTACAGAATAGACATAAGAACAAACACATTCACCATGCTGACTCATATGCTTTCATTTGCATCCCAGCCATGAATGACCTGGTGCAGTCCATGGTCCTAGCAGGAGGACAGTGGACAGGTAGTTCGGAACATTTGGAGGTTCCCGATGATATTGCAGCGGGTAAAAGGAGACAAGAACTGGGAGCTATGGCCTTCTCTGCTACAGCCATCAACTTTTCAACTGTCAGCTCTTCTGCAGGCTTCAGGTCCAAGCAGTTGGTTAATAATAAAGGTATAGGCCGTCTGCTCTTTGCACTATGATGTAACTGTTGGCAACAGGAATTTTAATTTGACTCTCCCTGTGTGTGTTTCTAAAGCAACAATCTGAAGTACTGACCAAAACATAATCTGGATTTTATTTGGAAGGATTCTCAAAATGTTTTAAATTTAAGAGGTTATACACAATGACTAAAATCTCTCCTAGGCCTCCATTCATCATAAGCAGCTAATGCACTAACAATAAAAGGAGAGGTAAACCAGGTAAAGAACGAGAAAGGAAGAAACAGAGAAGCTTTTTAAAGAAACTTAACAGCACTGCAGCTTCACACAGAGAATGTCATACAAAGACGCAGGCTCTTTGCTTTGCAGCGTCTCGCGGGAGAGGGTTTAGGGCTTCTGAGGCTTTCCCTGACCAGTCACCTTTCATCAGAGCTACTGGGCTCCTCCTTTCCAGTTCCAGTTTCTGTTTGAGTCTCTGATAATATGGTACCCCAAAAGAGATGTATTGCACATGATCCAAAAAGAAAGTAGTCCATAGCCTATGTCTATAGAATTTTGTGATGAACACTTTGGTTATAAAAACATTTTTATATCCGCTTTACTATTTTGTGTAGATACCACATCCTTTGAAGATATAAGTCCACAAGGTATCAGTGATGATTCCAGTACGGGATCAAGAGTTCATGGTAAGATTTGAATGTCAGAGAGGAGGTATTGAATGCAGAATGGGGATGCTAGGACGCTTGCATTGTGTAGGTGAATGTGACATTGCCAGCAAGCATGTGTTTCTAACTTGCATCTCCTAGTTGCCTCTGCCATTTTTCAAACCTAATTCTCTTTCTAGCCCTCTCTAAGGATCCCGCTTCATCTGTGTGTTTCTCTTTTGTAGTCATAGTCATTTATAAAGTGTGCCTGCAAAATACCCAACGGTGATTTTGTTGCCCTATTTTCTCAAAACAGAGGATGAGAGAGTTAAATTTTACCATTGGTTTACAATTGATAAGCTGATAAAAGATGGACATTAAGAAACTAAATGAAAAAAAATAAACTAAATGTTCGACAATGTTGACTATTTCAGATTTTAAAATTTCTATCTGGCAAATCAAACCTTACCAAACAAAATTCTTACCAACAGTGGGAGAACATGGCAGAAGTGATCCTTGTATCATTGGGGTCGTAAGAGCGATGGTCGGGCAGCATTAACTGTACAGTTGTTTCCCTTGTACGGACAGGAGCGCAGGACAGTCATTGTGCAGATGGCCCTCCTGCCCGTGGCACCTCGGCAGCGTGCAGGCTCCCTTGTCCCATCGGTTGTAAGTGACCTGATGACGAGGTTTTGGTTTTGGTTTGTTGTGCACGTCTCTCGGTTAAAACTGAAACCACCTTGGTGACCATCTAGTTTCATTTCACGTCTAAACTGCTCTTTGTCGTCTTTTCTCTGAATCTCAGCTGCGGTTTCAGGAGTGTTCTCTTCTGTACTGCCATACTAAGCCAACGGCCTGACACTGCCTTTGCTTCTCATTGTGAGGGTTAGCTGTGTGGGCATGCTCAGCCTGGGAACGTTCCATGGAGGCTTCCTCCAGGCATTCTGTGATCGCCATGTAAGAGTCTGTGTCGTCAGCGGGATGCTTACCACACTGTCTCCTGATTTCTCCACTTAGCTTCAAGACCAGCCAGCCTTGACAGTGGCAGAACGTCCACTAGCAATAGCAATAATAACGCTTCACTCCATGAAGTCAAAGGTAGGCTGTAGGTACACGACTAATGCACTCCACCCATTTCTAGTACCTCACGGTGGGAGTTGGGATGAAGTTTCTAGGATAAAAACTTCTACATCATGTGTGTTTGAAACGTCATTCCTTAGAATAGCGGTTCTCAACCTGTAGGCCGAGACCCCCTTTGGGGGTTGAACGACCCTTTCACAGGGGTCGCCTGATTCATAACAGTAGCAAAATTACAGTGATGAAGTAGCAACGAAAATAATGTTAGGATTGGGGGATCACCACAACATGAGGAACTGTATTAAAGGGTTGCGGCATGAGGAAGGTTGAGAACCACTCCTTAGGACATTAATGCTTTTCACATTGTAATTACAAGTGTATTTCAATGTATACAAAGGTAAAAACAGGAGCAGTTACTTTGATCTCACTTTTTCATGTAACAAAATATTTTTACTATAATCTTTCTACTGTAAAAATATTTGTAGATCTTTATTTTACTTACTCTGTTTTAACATGAAAATGGCTTACTTTCCTTTTGTCTTGATGCATGTGCATTTGAACTCCCACAGCAGATGTATTTTAAAGGATCTTTTAGCTTGGTTTTTCCACTGAAAAAGGGAGATTTTTCACAAATAGGACAGTTATGTGTGTCTGTGTGTTTCGAACAAGCAGTATGTGAATATGCGTCCTTCAATTATAAAGGGATTTCAGCTGTAATTGACTTTTATCATTATTGCTGTGACTTTATTACAGTGATCTGAGGGGGTGGGGGAAGGTTACTTATTCATTTTTATAATCATGTTCTTGTAGCCTATAGGAAAATAATGCCTGAAAATATGAACTGGCTTTTTTCTGACTTGAAATTTTTAAGAAAAACTTAAATTCTAAAATATAACTTGACTTTACAGCCGGCCCCTGATTGGGCGACTGTAGACAGTTGCCCTCACAACAAACTGGCACTCTTAGGAGCAGCCCGGCGCCACTGAGCTTCCTGTAGTGACTGCACACAGTCGCTCCACCCCTGCAGAGCTTTCAGGCTGTGTAGCCTCCTGAGCCCAGCTGGGGGCTAGGGACAGTTGGAGCACTCGGGCGTAAAACTACAGAATAAAATCCAAAAGAGCTTCTAAAGTTCTTGGGAATAGGGAATTAGAAAGGTAATGGGGTTTTTCCATGAAGTTTTTGAAGCACTCTTGCATTAAACATTTAATTTCATATTCTTTGTGGAATTTGCTGAGTAATTACATCATGTTTCCATTTGACGTCTATACCTATTTCGGTTTTTAAGAACCTAAGGTGGTTCACGTGGGATAAACAGATGAGCCTTCTGGAAAGGGAGGAAAGCAAAAGATCAGTAGACTTGTTAGCATCTAGAATTGCTTTTGGCTTTTAGAAATAATTTAAAATTCTTACAAGCTTTCATAGTCTTAAGTTGTGAGGTGTTTTAGAATTAATTATTTGCACCTGAACGTTCAACAATCTAATTTTCATCGTTTATTCATTCGTTCATTTACTCATCAAATGTACTAAGTGCCTGCTTTCTATGAGACTCTGTTTAGGCCCTGGGGGAGTGGGGGTGGCAAAAGCCAGCCTTTGCCCTTGTGGAGTTGACATGATTAGACAAAATAAGGAAGTTGTTAGATCTGTGAAAGATTAACATGGTTTGCTAAGCATTTCTAAAAAAAGATTGAGTTTGGCTATTCATGTAATAAGAACCCAGCCAACAAATATTATCTACTTAAGTAGTATTTATCTTGTTTCTATTTATGAACTCTTTAAAACATCACTTACTCCAAAAGCAGGTGCAGTTAATAACCACAGCCGTCCACCAAGCCACAGCAGTGGGGAATTTAGCCTGCTTCATGATCATGATGCGTGGTCCAGCAGTGGTAGCAGTCCGATCCAGTACTTGAAAAGGCAGACCAGGTCAAGCCCCATGCTCCCGCACAAAACGTCTGAGACATTGGATAGTCGAGCACATCACAGGATGAAAACTGGCTCTCCTGGCAGCGAAGTTGTCACTCTACAGCAGTTTTTGGAAGAAAGCAACAACCTTAGCTCGGCACAGGTTCGTTTCTTGTGTAATGAGCCTACCTCCCGTTTCTGAGTGTCTGCACTGAGTTGTCTTGAGTTGAGGGGGGCGTTCAGAGATCCTGGCAACGTTAGGTGTTACAACCTAGAATAATCAGAACGTGGTGACGTGGCTGTGTTCACTTGCCTGCTTTGATTTTTGTTTTTACACAGATAAAATCCTCAAGTCAAGAGAATCTTTTAGATGAAGTCATGAAAAGTTTGTCTGTCTCTTCTGACTTTTTGGGGAAAGACAAACCAGTTAGCTGTGGTCTGGCCAGGTCTGTAAGTGGAAGAACCCCCGGGGACTTTTATGACAGACGGACAACTAAGCCTGAACATTTTGTGAGACCTTGTTCTCGAAAGACTGAAGATACTCACTTCCTTAGCCCTCCAGGAAAACCTAGCCTGGGCGCTCAGGGGAAGGCCAAGTCAGTAAAAGAAACTTCTGTGCCACGACAATCAAAAGATAGTAACAACCCGTACGCTACGTTACCTCGTGCAAGCAGTGTCATCTCAACCGCTGAAGGGACCACCCGAAGGATCAGCATCCACGATTTTCTGACCAAGGACAGTAGGCTCCCTATGTCAGTTGATTCCGCACCAGCCACCGCGGCTAGCAGCGTGACTGCAGCATCTAGTGAGTACTGTTTCCACCAGGGGGCCCCTCGTGTACGTCACCGTCTAACACCCGCTTTAGGCTCCTGTGTACGTGGTGATTTACCTACAGACATGCCAACATCCTACTCTGAGTCTCTAAGTGCCCGGGCTAGAAACTCAGGGACAGAAAGGTCACATTTTCTAAGCCCAACTTTTGCCCCCATTAATATCTCTAGTGATTCATTTGGAGTACCAAATAAAGATAACTTAGGGTCATTTACTGTAACTCACACATCTCAGCCATTTTTATCCCTGAATACAGAATTAGTGAGTAATATAAGTGGATTCCCCCCGAGACCAAGCACGAAAGTAACTGATCAAGCTTTTGCCTCTATGAATACAACGGCACAGAAAGACAACAAGCCGTTTCCTGAGCATCAGGACCCTAGTAACAGTACCCCCCAGGTTTCTCTAGCTAGTGATGCCCTTAGCATTCCTGCATGCCTTCATCCTGGTGACACGGAAGCTGCATTGTTGGTTTCAGAGGATAATCAAACTGTTTGGTATGAATATGGTTGTGTATGATAAAACCACCCAGGGTAATACTGACTGTTGTTTGATATGCACTGTGCTTCACTAATCTCATTTGAAGGGCTGCTCAGAGAAGTGTTGTTGGCTGGGTTTGTGTCTGTATGTGGAAATCGTGGCATGGCGTTCCGCTGTACATGACGGCATGTATGTATGTAATTGTGAATTTGTAACCATGCCAAACCTGCATGGAGTCATCGCATTGATTGTTTTCTGCATGCTGTTAAAAGCCTTAACAATGTATGTTCCTCTTTAGCTTTTTGGTGTTGTTGTTTTGTTGCCAGATAAGAGGTGGTTAGCTTTGATGTCCAGAAGCATGTTAGAACCGTTGCATGAACTTACAGATCATATTTGATCCGTTGCTTTCAAAAAAACGAATGTTCCCCCTCTCTCCCCTCCCCGCCATCCCTCATCATCTTCTCTCCCTCTCTCCCTCTCCCTCCCTTTTTCTCTCTTCCCCTCACTCTTGTTCTTCTATCTTCCCTGAACATGTAGTTCATCTTGCACATGAGCAGAGCAAATACGGTGTGTTTTGTACAGGGATGTCATTGTGTTTCACATTTGTCTTGACAGGGAGAATAATTCAGTTAATGCTCCGTGTAGCACATTACTTAACCTGTATTTATGAAGCATTGTTGGGATTGAAGATTGTCAGTACTCTAAGCATAGTGTTTTCTTAAATGCAAACAAACCCAAGTTTAAATGTAATTTATAGAGTAACGAGGAGCATTTGTATTAATTGTTTCTCCTCTCCACTTTTCTTCCATGTGATAAACACAAGAACTCAAGTACTATCATTCCTTCAAAATGACTCTTTTTACGAGAATCAGTTAACACAGTACTTTTACTTTTTTTACATAGAGTTAAAAAAAATAAAGCAAATCATATTCAGTGTGTTGGAAATTTGTATTTTTACTTCTGTTGAAAAAGGATAGCCATTTTACAAAAAGGGCCTAGTCTTTTAGGCTTCAGAACTTTAGTTCAAAAATATTATAAAAATAATAGTTCTTGTGAGGGCTGTTGCTTCTCTTATTGGTTTATCGCTAAATTATCTGTGTCCTTAAATAGAATCTGTAAAAATCAGAACATTGTGCTGAAATGTGAAATTACAACTCACGCAAGTAAAATGTAACCATTAGATGCAGAAAGCATTTAGCTTGGGCCTCCAGTTGTCATAAACTTTAAAATTCTCCTTTTGTGACCATAGCATCTTGGCAACAGGGTCAGCTGAACTCCCAGAATGCTTCCAAAAACTCCTGCCTGCCCCCTGCTTTGTTTAGTCCCGAGGAGTGCCTCTTGGCTCCATTTCTAAATATCACTGAGCTAGCTACTCAGCTGTTTTGAAATAGGACTCCCTAAATGAGAGGGAGAGATTATTTTCATATCGATTGTTGATTATGAGTGAGACTCCAAACCATAAAATC
The DNA here is from genome assembly GCF_000313985.2 of Echinops telfairi. Taxonomy (NCBI): domain Eukaryota; kingdom Metazoa; phylum Chordata; class Mammalia; order Afrosoricida; family Tenrecidae; genus Echinops; species Echinops telfairi. The sequence goes on from NW_022106471.1 coordinate 16,539,413, forward strand.
TATGGAGAATCTTGGCTTCTGCTTAATGAACTTCCTCTTGCCTAATTAAATCTGTGTCCATTGTAGATTCAGTCAACCTTCTTCATGTGCCTCTGCAAGAGCCTTTGGAGACATGGTCCCCATCTGGTGACCAGGCTTCCTTCCGCCTCGCAGCACTTGCTGAACACGTTTCAGGGGCAGGGTATCAAATGAGCACAGTCCGACATTTTTCCCCGTTTTCAGCTCTGGCTAATACATTTTCTGTGCACGTACATCAGTCAACATTGTCAGTTTGCACACAGTCCTCACTGTTCAAGTGCTTTCATTGAACTCTGCCCTTGTCTCATGAGCTGGTCATATGAGCCTAGGTGAGCGCACCTCAGCCGTGGGAGATACTAATGCAGTAATTTTGCGGTGGTCGTTCTGGGGTTTTCCCTATATTGAGTCAAAGTTTCACTGTAACTCTGTAATTTTTTCTCCCCCTCCCCCAATGTTTTCATAACACTTAAAAACATTAAGTTGATTCTTTCACAGTGCATCAAAAAATCACCCACTATTATTACGTCATGTGCCATGTGATTCTTTTACAAAATGAAATTTACATAAAGGAAATAAATGTTTCCTGCTCAAGTAGCTGTGGTTATTATACATGCAGTGTTTCCAGAAGACTGTAGACACTGTGTCTGCAGTACCAACAGACCAGGTCGTGGGTCTGGAGGGCGCTCTGAGAATAAACACTGACTTCCCCCAAACCGCCCTCTGTTACAGAGCGAGTCTTAGCTGTGGGACTGTGCGGGGAACCCTTGGGGCACACAGAACCACGTCTCCATAGCACCGACCGTAAAGGAACCCTTATACCCCAAAACGGAACCATTGTGATTCCATGAAGCAGCTGCACTGAAGATGTCACAAAGGATTTAATTAAAAATAAAAGTTGAAGACCTAGTCCTCCAATTACACACACGATATACTGGAGAGCCTTTGTCTTCCTGGCCGTTACACCGTGACATCTGTGAGGCTTTGCTGGCTGGCACGGAGTCCCCTCAGGCAGTGTTAGCTGTAGTCCCTGCAATGAAGTACATTGACCGCCTATCAAATACTCCCAGCCCGTTTTATCAGTGAATAATATTTCATTGTGGATGCTCCTACTGCTCATGCAATATTTTATCTTAAGACTTTATATGACCATTTAGTGCAGCGGTTCTCAACCTGTGGCTCACGACTCTTTTGGGGGTTGAACGACGCTCTCACAGGGGTCACCCGATTCATAACAGTAGCAAAATTACAGTTATGAAGTAGCAACAAAAGTAATTTTATGGTTGGGGGTCACCACATGAAAAACAGTATTAAAGGGTCATGGCATTAGGAAGGTTGAGAACCACTGATTTAGTAAGAAAACATTGTAAATCTGCCCCGTGGAGGTGGGGGCGGAATATAACAAATAGGGTTGTTTTCAAAAGATCAGCCTTTTGTAAGTATATGATTTATAGCTGTGAAAATACAAATACCCCTCTAAGAAATGCGATAGCTATTTGAGTCATCAATTTCCCAGGCAGTGACTTTATTATTCAGTGACAGCTCATTAGTTTCTTATCTTCATGAATTGTATAGTAGCCTTTGATTAAGTAACATGAAATGCTTTTCTCCTGCAGATGTGGACACAGTACAAGAAAGCAGAATTTCAAAAAGCAGGTCTAGGGAGCAACAAAGCTCCTAATTCTGTTGCTCACTACAATGAAGTGGGGGCCAAGTGGTGAGTTTCCGGCTTAAAATGTAAATGAGCTTAGTCTCATTTATACAAACTAACCGAATTAAGAATGAGAACCAAGTGCACATTGCATTAACAGATGTAAATACTGCTTGCTTACCTCACTGACTTCCTGTTCTACTTTGTGGTGAAGCGAGATTATAGTTGGTTGCCAAGGTTTTGCTTGCCTGTGCAGGCACCAAACCTTAGAGAATTATTTTTCTCTTCTCAATTAAAACTCCATTTATTAGTGAATAATGTTTTAGGGATTCTTTTTTTTTAGTTCAAAGTCATTTTGGGGGGTAGAAATAGTACTTTGGGACAGTTTTCTTAACAATCGATGAGAGGGAGCCGAGCGAGCCTTGTGCAGAGAGCCACGCCAAGAGCAAATGTATCTCATTCCCTGTCACTTCCTCGTTTCCTTAGAAGCACCTGGTGCATGCTGTTCTTAGTGTCTGCTCTGTGTTTTATCTCTCTCATCTTCAAGCTTTTCTTATATTTTTCTCTTCTTTCTGCCTTCCAACTACATACAGAGAGAAAAGTGTCCTTCAGTTTCTCAGTGGGAAGCCTTTATTTCTGAAGTCACAAGACAGCCAACTGTAGGAATCATTTTTTAAAATATTTAAAAAGACTTTTAACAACCCTTCATGAATAGAGCAGGAAAGAATACAAACCTTGCTTCTCCTTCCTTGAATCAAGGAGCCTACTGGAATCCACTGCCAAACGGTGGAGGTTCCAGACATGGTGTCTGCACACGTACTGTTACGATCTGCTGACTACAGGACGTCCTTCGGCTAAGGACCTAGTGTTTTATGGTTTCAACAAGTACCCCATGAACAGCCTGCTTCTTTCTTTCATCGTCTGTTTATGAATTTATCCATGTTTGCTGAACACTAATGCTAATATTGGCCCAAATCTAGCCATTGTTATTTAGTTGTGTAAATCTAAATTAAATGCTGTAGTATTTTGTGGAATGTACCTATATAGCAAGAGACAAGAGAAAATTGTTTTGGCATGTCAGAACCTTATTTGGTTAGCAGATTGCATGTGTTGGTGCGATTTAAAAAGCCAATTATTTTGATGCACTCCAAAAGAAATTCAGTTGGTAAGGTAAAGCTGAGAAACCCTTACTGAGATAGGAGTTAAGAGAAATTTACAGTGATACTAATCTGCTTTTCATATTCCTCACTAAGCAACATTAAGCATTCACACATGGATTCAACAGAATCAGAGTGTTTTTCTGGAGCTTTTTAAATAAGGTGATTTCCAGCAAACAGCATTCCCAAGGTGGGGAAACAGAAACAAACTCTAACTCAATGACCCTAACTCATTTCCCTTTTTGGGTATTGAATACTATGTGTGTTTGATATTTTTTAACTTGAGAGCTGACTGTTGCTTAAGAAGTTTTCTTATAGCAGGAAAATAGTGTAAATAATTTACTATGCTCTGCATTTTGCCAGGAACTCATTTATTATTAAGGTTGTCATTTATTGAGAAAAATTTTTTGTTTTCTTTATAATATCACATTAAAGTTGATAACTATTGGTACTTTTGAAATATTTGTAATATTTGTTACCTTAAACATTTGGAAGAAGCACAACAAAGTAGCTTTTGTTAACCCAGGGAAACATGAATTTTTTAGTAGGTCCAATTTTATATCACAATTTTATTTTCTTAATTAAATCAAAAATGCATTGATACTTATTAATGCAAATTCATTATTTAACATAAATCTCAGCGTAATCTTAAAGGTCTGCAGTGAGACTAACTTTTATTTTTAACAGTGCACTTCTTAGGCTCTCATTGCCAGCTCTAAAGCTTTTTGAAACACTCAAAATCCCATGTGTTGTCATTTAGGAACTGTTTCATGATTATCCAGTAGCCATGAGACAGGTATGTGTGAGTGTCCCTCCCCACCCCACTCCCCGATAAACCAGTAATAGCAGTGTGGTGTTCATGGTCTACTTTCGGGAAAACCCTCCATTAAAATGAGCGAAGCAGCGAGTCTAGATGACCAGAAACTTCAGGAGAGGCAGAGAGCGAGCTTGGGTTGACTTGATGCCACCTTTACTTAGCTTTCACCACCATATGATGCTATAAAGTTAAATCACTTTGAAACTCTTGGATGGAAGGTGCTATGTAAATGTAAATACAAAGGAGTTTTACTAAAATACAAATATTTCACAAAAGACATATTTAAGACCTATTCTCTAGACCTTGAACATCTCTCTTTATCCTAACTCCCTGGATACAATAGCAAATTGGTAGTGGGCATCATGCCGGTCTAGAGAGCTTGCAAGCTTGCATGTTTAAAAAAAAAAAAGTATTTTTGGGGGGAATAGAAATGAAACAAATGTTTTACCTAATTACAGTAAGTAGGTAAGCTAGATTTATATATTAACTAGCATCTAATTTGCACAACTAGGACACATCCCAGGACAATTAGTGAGCTTTGGAATTTGATGAGTAGGTAAAAGGGGTACCCTAGCCTGACCTCTCCAGAACACTAACGTAGGGAACCTACTGACTTTAGAAGCATCTTTTATCCTCAAGTAGAACGTGCGTAGGGCAGCCTGTGAAAGACGGAACCGGAAAAGGACGAGGAGACAGTCAACCAAGGAATACTTTTGAGATCACAAAAAGAATATTCTCGATATCACTGCTTCTTCACACCAGTCCAAGAAGGGGCTAAATAATAACCACATGGATATTTTCTTAAAGTAATTCCTTTTTGAAGCAAACTTTGTAGAAAGCCACTCTTTTGGAATAAACTTCTTTGGCCAAGCAAATGGACAAAACCAGCCGGCGAAGGCAAGTTTGAAGTAGTGGTTACCAAAGAATGGACGGAACAGGTGTGTGGCACCTGTCCTGCCAGGCCTGGTGAAGAGCCCGTTTACAATCACTGTGCAAGTACTGAACGGTCGCCCTCACCAACGAAGTTGTCACAGCCGCACTGTCTTCACGGTCACTCAGAAGTGAGAAAGATGAGTTGTACCAAATCTGGGATTGCAACAGAGAGTGATAATGTACGCTAAATGACTTGTATTTCACTTTGCTTTGGAGAAAAGTGGTAGTTTGTGTTTGTGCTGTTCTTTTCAGCTTAGTCCCAGGATGTATTTTTTTTCCCTCTTAAGTCTTGACTAATACGAAAGGAGCCCATTTATAATAAAAACCTCAATGTACTTGAGATAATTGGGCAGTGGAAATGCCTTAAAAGGAATGCTTATGGATAAAGTTGCACTTGAAACACCCTTTAACAAGATCTGATTTTAAATTGCCTTTTTATTTTCTGAGTTCTCTCTTTTTCAATTTTTGTCATTGTACTTACACCTGTTATTAAATACCAAATCAAAAAATAAAGAAGCTGTAACATTTCTTTTAAAAACGAATGCAGATGAGACATCTGGAGTTGGACGTGTTCTGTTGATGACTTGACACCCCAGAGCCACAGAAACGCCCCCGGAGCAAAGATGACCCCCCTTCTGTTCGCTTGGTTTGCCTTTGTTCAAGACACTTGAGTTTCCAGTTTAGTTCTTAACTTTGTTTCACCTACGAAAGATCATTTGATTTAACCTTCAGTTATCAAACTGATATGAAAAGAAATAAAACGGTGGATTTTTTAATAACACGTTGTTAGTAATCATTTTAAAATTAGAACAATTTTAGCAGAATGTATTCTTTGTTATTTTTTCCTCCTTTGACCCGGAAAAGCTATTTCCAGACACCACTCATTACTTTGCACAATCCTTTTAGGATAATCTTGTCCTCCTCACTCTCGGCTGAGGTCTGGAGGGCTGAGCGGAAAGAGAAGGAAGTCTTCGATGCTGTCCATCCTAGAAGCCGCCTGCCTCCGTAGCACTTCCTGCACACACTAACCTGACATTCTCACGTTGGCAGACAGCATGACTATAGAGTTGGCTACTGACCTGTGTTGGGGGCCACTTAGTCTTCCTAGGAAGCACAGCTAAACCAGATACGATTCCAGCCTTCTGTTAACCAGTGCCTTCACTTTAAACACAGCTGCTTAAGAAATGCTTTTCTTTCCCCTTAGAGACAATACTGAGTAGATATAAACTAATATGGAATCTGCAAATAAGGTTATCAATTATGGGGAAAGTTTTTTCTGATCTGTAAAATGGAATAACCTGTTGTTTTTACTTTTGCTTTGTTAACTAACACATTTCTACCAGGTGGGAATTATTTTTTTGAGTGATCAAGCACAAACTGTGCTTTCAAGATTCTCTACATTGCCTGGTTGTTTAAGTGGTTCTTATAGAACCCTCCATCTTCCTGACTCTCTATTCTTGGCATATTGGATAGGGGAGGATAAGTAAAAATTGATAAGTAAAACTTGTACAGTAGATTAACATTTCTAAACTGTACTGAGACTAAAATTATTTTTAATGGTATACTGTATATTCTGTTGCTTACTTGTAAAATGTTATAGTTTAATAACTACAACCATTTTTAATCTTTAAAAAAATCATTTTATTGGGGGCTTGTACAGCTCTTACCACAATCCATACATCCATCCTTTGTGTCAAGCACAATTTTTAATCTTATTTTTAAGGTTTGTTGTCCAACAGGAGCTTACTAGCTTTTCACTGAAGTTTTAAAAACACACTCACTATGGAAAGCTTGTCGTTTAAGTTTTATAAAAAGTAAAACGACTCTTTAGCCCCCACCTCCCAAACGACGACTTAACAATGAATATGCCCTTATTACTATATTCCTCTTAAAGGGGCTCCTCTAAAGATGCATAGCCTCTGAAACCATGTTGGGTCCCTGTGAATCTGAATTGACGATGTCAGTGAGTTTGGCCTTTATATTCCCTTTGGTTTTTCACCTAAAGTTAAAATTACCACGTATATGATTTTATACACGGTTTTATAATTTTTCAAGTATAAGAAACACCCCAGAGAGATACAAAGCAGCTAATAATTAGAAATAGTATAAATTTAAGGAATTCCTTCCAACTGATTTCACATACTGGCGCTTTTCTAGAAAATTTACCTGTGCCCTGCCCTGCCCCCAAACAACAAAAAAGTTTGTACTCTAGCCCAGAATCCAGGATGGAGTCTATCTTGCAAGTTTTGCAGCTGCCTTGGCCCCCCCCCAGGGTGGCATCACCCACTGCCACTGCGAATCACTTTGGAGGAAGACGGGGTGTGCTGAACACTACAACTGCCTCCATGCATCATCTTTCTGAACACAATTCCTTGAACATGAACTACTCCCCTATGTGATAGTCACCAAAGGTACTCAATGTTCTCTCCGCTTTTAATGCTTGATGTAAATTAGAAACCAGTCTGAACATGAGCATCAGGGGTGTTTTTGAACATTAGTTTTTATCAAAATCTATTACTATGGGGTCATGTCCTGTTTCCTTCACGAACGTGAGGAGGTCTTCGGGGCTCAGTCCCATGGTCGCAGAGTTAGTCATGGGATGAAAGAACACCTTTTTGTGTCCACCTTCCAGAAAGGCAGAGTCCAGAACAAATTTCACCTCTCCACTATCGCAGAAGAGCGCCAGTGGAGTGGCACAGCCTTGGCCAACTTTCAGTTTCTCCAGCATGGCCGCTTCATCAGCAAACCTCAGATTTCCACTCCCAACACCTAACTCCTTCGCAAGATCATTTAAATTAACTTGTCTGTCATGAAGAACTGTCACCAGCCAGTAGCCTTTTTTCTTTTTGTCTTTGAGAAATAAGTTCTTACTGTGTGCTCCTTTCAAATGTTGGATGTGAGGCATCATTTCTTCGACTGTGAACACCTGTAAGTCAAACAGCACACCATGAGAAGTGTAGTTACTAAAGACAGCTCGAGCACACGGATTTCGCTTCCTGCGGAGAGCCGCAGGGGAGAGGAGCTCTTCCTGTTTTTAATGCCTCCGTCAAGAGCCCAGTGGGCTCCCCTTAGGCAAGCTCTTCCATTTTCTTCTTTTTTTTCTGTGGGGGTGGGAAGGTCCTTTGAGTTGACAGCAGCACCCGATTCCTATGCATACGTATCACCCAGACCAGGTGACAGCTTCTACTTTACAAATGACGTAATCACGGCGATGAGGAAGCGGAGAACAAGAATCCCTCCGCTCGAACCCAGAACACTTCCTTTAAGCAGAACAAACAGCAAACAGTCTGAGTGCCTTTGGGAGACTCAAAACTCAGGTATGTTGCTATGTGTGTAAAATGGGGGAGAGAAAAGATGTCGATTTTGCAAGCTGACTCGAGATCTAGCCCAAGTTACAATCCCTTGTAATAGAATAGTTAAGCAATAATCACAGGTATTAAAATATGGTTTTGATTAAAGTCAAATCCTGTAGGGCACTTAGCTCTCTAAAATAAAGGTCATTTTTCGAGTTCCTTAAAAAATCCCATGGAGCCTATCAGATCGGAGAGTGAGCCAGCAAATCTCTGTCCACCACAGATAGATGGCATCAAAGTCAACGAGCTGACAACCATTTTATACTGAAATTACCATAGTTCTGATGTGCTCCTAGGTAAACATCTGTGTGTTGAATAAAAGTACTGATGCCATTCAGCTCTGGAGACCCTCTACATACGGGAGCATCTTTCCTGTAGGGTAACAGAATTGACCAAGAGTATTAAAATATATAGCGTATTCGAAGTCACATGCTAATTCAGCCAAAGGAAACCATTTCAAACTGCCTGAACGCACGACATAAGTTTTGTCCCCAGAACCGCAGGGGCCATACGGGTCCTACATGAAATGAGATGAAACCCACAAAAAATCCAGGAGGCCGTTGCAAGGAGCAGCCCTACCTGTGCCTCTGGTGTTGCCAGATTTTCGGGTTTTGATTTTTTTTGAAAACCGTATCCAAATGATTTCTGTTGTCAGTGGTTAACCCAAAATTTCAGTTTAAAACACGAAAACCGTTTTCATTTAAAAACAACGGGTAACCCTGTGTGGGCTGAACAAAAACACCTGGGGCTCAGCCGGAGCCTTCTGTTGGTCACCTCCACCACAAGGGCCGCTTTCAGAGCCCGTGCTGGGATCCTCCGTCGCGTCCAAGGAAAGAGATTGCATTAGATGACGTCCCGTGGGGTGGCCTGCCACAGGGTTTTGATGCTGGCGCCGCACCTGGGGAAGGGGCAGTGTGGGTTCCAAGCAAACCAGAGGTGTGCTTACCCTGCATGGGGGCTGGGGGGAGGTGTGGGAGGTGCACAGTGGTCAGTCTTCTGCATAATGGTCATGGTGCAAGTCACGTTTAACACTGCAAGCTCTTCCTAGGGAAGCCCTGAGAGATTGTAATCCTCATTTAGGTGACCACCTGTAGCAAATGAAACAAGATGCAGAGACCCTTTGGAAGAACTCAGCCACGTGCACATCTGCCTATTTCTGAGAACTGTGGAGAGATGGGGGCACAACGCGGAGCTTAAGACTCCTCACAAAATGGTAAACTCGCAACCTACATACACAACAGCTGTACGGCCTTGGGCAAAATAACAGTTCCTTGAAAATAATAACGTCTACTTTAAAATGTTGGCCTACAGGAAATGGCACAGAAAGCTCACCTATAGCGATTATCGCTAGCCTTGGGGGAACCGTTCCACGGAGTAGCTAGCTACGAACGCACACCCCCTGCACTCACCAGGTTAAAACGTATGAAACTAATAAGACATGTACATTTCTGTAACCTCTTCTGGGGGGGTTCTTATTTCTTGTCCATGATGCAAAAATAAGAGTTGAGATCAAACGGACCAGGAAGGCAAAATGCCAAACTCCCGAACCTCCGTGCCCGCGTCGGATCCGCTTCAGAGGACGTGCGGCGGCGGACACTGTCGCCGCTCAGCCTGGCCCACGTCCCACACCAGGCTCTTCGCCGCCACGTGTTGCACTGGTTCTCCACGTGAGCTACCGCTCGGTGCGTTCAGTCCTGAACTGTCCCTGTTGGGTGGCCCTCCGTGCTCCGGAACCCAGGGAGTGCCCTAGAGCCGACTGCACGGCGCGCTGCCCCTGGGGACACGGTCCGGCCGGCCTCTCGGGGCCGCACTGCGGGGCGCTCACCTCCGGGTGCTCCACCACCTCCGTGTGGATGTCCAGGGCGCCGAGCCGCCGCTCCAGCTCCGCCCGCAAGCCGGCGCCCGCCATGCTGCAGCCGTCGTAGCAGGCGCTGACGTCCCCGGGGGCGGGGGCGCGACTTCCGGCCGTCGTGGGCGGAAGTGCCTGGGCGGCGTCCTCCGAAAGCGAGCGTTGCCTGGAGCGCCGGGGCCTGGCGGGCGCGCATGCTCATTACCTTCCCAGGACCTCCGGGAGGGCCCTGCGTCCCGCCCCACCCCTGCCTCCCCGGTAAACCTACCCGGTGAGAGCCCTGGGGGACTCACAGCGGTGGTTAAGCGCCCGGCGTGGACGGTTGGAGCCCGCCTTCCCCTCTGCAGGACAAAGGGGAGGCGTCAAGGTCACAGCCCTGGAGACCCCAGGAAACTACGCCGGCCTCGCTGAGAGCAGAGCTGCCGCCTTGGGGTGTCAGGGAGCGCACCCACACCGTGACTTCGGGATCCCCATTCTCCTAAGACTTCAACTTGGTGGATCGCAATTCCACATTTTTAACCATTTTGAAAGTTCATTTTTTGTGGTGGTTAATCTCCAACTGCCTGGCAAGCAACCTAAACCTCTAAACCCAACCCACGCCAGCTGCCATCAAGTGGACTCCGCCCCTATAGGACCCTATAGGTAGAAGAACCGCCCCCGTGGGTGTCCGAGTCTGCAGCTCTTTATGGGAGTAGAGAGCTTCATCGTTTTCCCACAGAGTGACTGACGGGTTCAAACTGCCAACCTCGCGTGTAGCAGCCGAGCAGTGATCACCGTGAATTCCTTGAATCACTTTGGAATTCTTCGAGGTTTCTACTTCATATTTATATACATGCTCAAACCCGAACTTAACTGGTAGCAGGTCAATTCAGACATCCAGCAGTGGTTCTCAACCTTCCTAATGCTCAGACCCTTTTCATACAGTTCCTCCTGTTGTGGTGACCTCCAACCATAAACTTACTTTCGTTGCTACTTCTTAGCTGTCATTTTGCTACTGTTATGAATTGGGCGACCCCCAAGGGTTTACAACCCACAAGTTGAGAACCGCTGCTAGGTAGGGTTTGGGTGGCTATAAACCATTATAGGAACAGAAGTCTGGTTTTTCCTTCCCTTGGAGCACCTGGTGGGTTCAAACTGCACACTTTGTGGTTAGCAGCCTAACGTGTAACCCACTAATTCACCAGGGTTCCCTAAATAAGCCACCCCTCTTGGTGGGGTCTCTTCCATTTACAGGTAAGTTGAACATTATCCTAGAAAGCTGTGCATATCTAAATAGAAGGTGAGATGAAAGAAAACATATGCTTACTGCAATCTGCGTCTTAAATACTTGGTCTACCTCCTCCCACCCCCACTCCATAATCATGGGGTTTATCAGGATGTGAACAGGTTACAAGTCAGGTTCGGAAACATTACACATACAGTTCTTTTATCCTCAGCACCTCTCTCAACATCAGCCACTTGGCACTGGCTCTGCTCAGGCAAGTGTTCCCAAGCTCCTTTAGTACTGCTAGATGCCCAAAGCTCACCCCACTCTGCAAACCAGACTCCTACCCAAGGACACTCCGCTGTGCTCTTTCCACGGTCTGGGAAGCCTGCCTCTCAGTCTCATGGTCTCAGTGCAGTGGCCACTGATGCCACTGCCACTTCTCCACACAAGGGTCTCAGGTGCTTTCTGCCTGTGACTTTTCTTTCTTGGTGATCCTTAGATTTTAAATTCCTGCTTCCAACGTGACCTGCTTTAAGGCAGCACAATGGTAAGACTGATCCGTGAAACCTGTCGTGGAACTGTTCTGAGTGCAGTGTGGGTTATATGTGCCATTTTTTTAAGGCATAGTGCCTGCCCTCAAGGATGTTAAAATCCAGCTAGGAAGATTGAAACAGTCACAGAAGACAAGATGCCCAGTGGCATGATGGGACTGCTTTGGGGAGTCTGGAAGAGAGGCACTAAGACTAAACAGTGTTCCCCGGAGGCTGCTCAAGGTTTGGAGACACTCCACGCCTCCTCAGTTCTTGTCCGCTCACAAGAAAGATTTCAGGGGAGGGACAAAGGTTTAGACCAGAGCCAGAAAAGGTTTGAACAGAAAGTGTGAGTTTATTGAAGGGGATACTTTGGAAGTTCAAAGGCGCTTAGCTAGTCAAAGAGGCTGGGTAGAATGTAGGGCGGAGCCTTTCATTCCACTAATGTCAGGCCTACCACTGTTGGCTGGCTTTCTGGCCGGTCCTCGGCCACTGTCTCATTCTCTGTGCTGTGCCTCCTTGTTCCAGGTACGTGTGTGCCTGCACCGAGCACCCAGACCTCACGCTGTCTTCTTGTCTCCAGACCCCAAACCCGAGTGCATTCATTCCTTGTGGGGGTGTTGTGAGCATCCTGTCTTTCTGCCACCATCCTCTGCACTGTCTGGGGTCTCTTCCATGGGTGGAGAAATGGTAAACCTACCTTACCCACCCGCTCTTCTCCTTTCTTTGTGCTGGAGAGGGAAGCAGGTCTCCCCTCTTCTTTGTGTTTTGTGTAAGGTGCCTGCCAGCCTCGCCCCCCTCCCTCTGCCGGGCTCCGCCTGGCTTTCAGCAAGAAGGCACGTTAGGAGACAGTGCCGAAGGCGATGCCCACGGGAAGAATGTTCGTCAGGAAAGAGACTCCAGCTACGGAAACGCCAGCTCTTGACAACTTCGTGGGGCTGGGAACCCATCGCAATGATCTCCACATCACCCCCTTCCTGGGGGACGGACAACAGAAAAGCGGGTGAAAGGAGACATTGGACAGTGTAAGACATGACAAAATAATAATTTACAAATTATCAATGGCTCATGAGGGAGGTGGGGAAAATGAGAAGCTGATACCAAGGGCTCAAGTAGAAAAAAAATATTTTGAGAATAATGCTGGCAACAAATGTACAAATGTGCTTGACACAATGGATGGATGGATGGATTATGATAAGAGCTGTATGAGCCCCCAATAAAATGATTTAAAAAAAAAAAAGAAAACGTAGTGGGGAAAGCACGTCACATCCAGGTCATTAAGATCTGACCCGCTGATAGGAGAGGCCTCTTGTAGCAGACAAGGCCAGCTCCTGCACAAATGGTCCCACATGCCCTTATGCTAAAGTACCAGGAATACCCAGCGACAAGGGGTTCCTAGACAAATCCATCTGTTTTATTTACACACAAAATCAATCATTCAAGAGAATTTTATTGTGAGTTAATACCTAACCACAAAGGGGCTTATATGTAAATCTGCTTTATTTACACATAAATCATCCAAGAGAATTTTATACTGAGCTCATTCTTGAGAGGGGGGAAATGAGGAGCTGATATTAAGGGCTCAAGTAGAAGGCAAATGTTTTGAGAATGATGATGGCAACAAATGTACAAATGTGCTTGACACATGGATTGTGATGAGAATTGAACGAGCCCCCAATATGGTGATTTAAAAAAAAAGGGTTACATTCTCTATATTCAAAAAGTTGTGAAATGCTCACAATTTTTTTTATGCTCACAATTTAGTAAGTTGAAAAAATAAATTATGAGAGAGTCTATGAATCACAATCAACTTGAATGGCCACTTACAAATGCAACAAAGTTATGGCCCGATTTTGTTCTGAGAAAAGATATACCCCTGTAACAGTGACTTAAACAAACACAGCCCCTAGTATCACCATCCTTTTCTGTCCCCACTTGAGGAAAGTGAGTTTCTAGAAGTCCACGTCCCACCACTGGTGGGTCTGTGGAATGGTGGCTGCGTGGGTTTGGCGTGACAGTGGTCGTGCTTCAGCAGAGCTTCCAGACGGGGAAGGGTTAGGCAACAGGACCTGGCAATTCACATTTTAAAAGTCAGATTCAAAGGTGCCTAATGGCGGGGGTGCGGGGGCGGCGGGGCGGAAAATTGGCAGGACAAAGAAGAGCAAACGTCCTGGAACTGATTGTAGGGACGATTGCACGTTCTTGGGAATGTGGTTGCATTATTGAAATGTGGGACACGTGACGTATGTAGGTGAAAGTGTTCTAAATAAACAGGCTAACTTTTTGAAACTGGCCAATGAGAACCTTATCAATACCAACAGAACAATGTCCGATGAAGGCCAGAAGATGAACCCACCGGGGTGGAGGAAAAACCCACTGTGGTCTAGTGGATGCTGGCTGATAGGGACACTTTGCGGAGCAGACGGCCTCCTCTCTCTCCACTGAATGGCTAGTAAGTTTGAACCTCTGCCCTTGCAGTTAGCTCAATGCTAGGTCCCCAGCAGCACGAGCGTGAAGAATCCTTCTTCGGGTTGGAGGTACTCAAGATACAACTGGGTACGACCTGTCTCCTCAGAGTAGAGTTGACCTTAAGGTAGTGGACGGGGAAAGGTTTCGTTCCCCGGCTGCCTTTGCTGCCTTGGCTGGACTCAAGCTGCAAGCTGCAAGCATGCAGGATAACTCAGAGTGCCATGGTTGGTAGAGACCCTGGGATGACTCAGAGTGCCGTGGTTGGTAGAGACCCTGCTGGGGCAGCTCTAACTCAGGAAGACCCAGGGCAAGTGGAACAGAATGCCACCCAGCCGGCACCAGGCTCACCATTGTCCCTTGGAGCCCATTGTTGCAGCCACCATGTGTCACTCCACCTCCTTGGCAATCGTCCTCTTTTTCAGTGCCCTTCTACTTTACTGAGCGTGATGTCCTTTGGTAGGGACTAGTCTCTCCCTAATAAGCTGTGATTGGGAATATATATTCTCTCTCTGCGTGGACCTGGCTGCTGAGATCATGGCTGTCCGGGAGGGGAGCAGTTGTGTGCTTCATCTTGTGTGATGTCTCTTTAATTTTACCCCTGAATAACACAACCCTTGTCCCTTGGACCCGCTTGATTGTGGGGGCTGGTACCCCACGGGTTCTGCAGGGTGGCGAATTTTCTTTTGTTTGCTTTGACCGGTCATTCTGGTAGCCAGGTCAGCCTGGGCTGTGCTGGAAAAACCCGGTGAGTGGTGTGGGCCTGCTGACCTGCGCAGGCCCTGGCGCTGACCAGGCTCACTGCCGTTGTCTCTTCCTGGGCATCCTGAGTACTCGGCTATACCGCTAGATAAAGAAGGTGCCTTGTCTGCCAGCGCCCCACAGCAACCCAAGAAGACAGACTTCCGTGCTAAGTACAACACTATGTGAGTTTCCCTCCCCTGAAACTTTGCATATCAGCAGCCCTGGTGGCACAGTGTGTTAAGCACTGGGCTGCCCCCTGCAAGGTCAGCTGTTTGAGGCCAACAGCTGCTCCCTGGGAGAAAGATGAGGCTTTCTGCTCCCACACAGAGTTAAAGTCTCAGAGATCTACCAGGTGGTCCTCCCTTGTCCTATAGGGCCTCTGAGTTGGAGCTGACTTAGTGGCAGTGAGTTTTGGGTCCTTTGCATGTAAGAAGTCCTGGTGGTGGTGCTATTGGGTAAGCCCTGGACTGCTAACCACAAGGTTGGTGGTTCAAACCCACTCGCAGCTCTGTAGGAGGCCAAGGCGGCCGCTGCTGCTGTGGTTACAGCCTTATGTAAGGCGGCTGTGGGGGCCGGGCGCTTTGAGTGAGGGGTGTTTTCTAGCATTTCAGAATAGTTAGTTTGATTGGAGTCGATTTATGGGAACTACTTGGGAATTTCTGTTCTGGCCAAGAAGAGAAATTTTCTGTCATTTAATGCATCCAATTTACTGGTACATGGAAAATATTCACTTACATTTTAATAAGAATATAATTAAAGCCATACATTGAGACCTTATGTCACATACTGCTCCTGGTTTTAGGTAAACCAGAATCCTAGTGGGCACCCCTTGGCAGGTGTGGGCATTTATGGCAAGTGCTGATTGGAGTAAATGTTGACCGCTGTCACTTTGAACTGTGTTGAATGTAAGAAAGAACAAGAAGAAAGGCAGGAAAGGTGCTGGTCAGACCTCTGTCCTCTCCGTCTCTCCCCGTCATCGTGAACCACTGTAGTGTCCGAGACCGTCACTGTGCACGGGAGGACAAAGCCCAGACTCTCGCCCACAGAGCAGCTTGGTGATTTTGAACTGCCTACCATGCAGATCACAGCCCAATGCTTAAGCACCATACAACCAGGGCTCCATGGGCTCTCACAATACCGATTCAATCTGAAGACGGAGCAATCATCAGAAACACAGGACTGTATGAAGAAGAATGCAGCATTAGGATTCGAAGAAGGCTTATTCACAACTTGGGATATCCAGATGACACAATCTTGCTTGTAGACTGTAAGGAGGACTTGAAGCTCTTGCTAATAAAGGTCAAGGATTGCAGCCTTCAGTATGGATTACAACTCAACGTAAAGAAGAACAAAATCCTACACCTGGACCAGTAGGGAACATCATGATGAATGGAAAAGAGTTTGAAGTTGTCAAGGATTTCATCTTGCTTGGATCCACAATTAGTGCTCATAAAGAAGCAGTTCGGTGACCAAAAGACATGTTGCATTAGGCAAATCTGCAGCACAGACCTCTTTAGAGTGTTGAAAAGCAAGGATGCCACTTTGAGGACTCTCAAAGCCTGTGCATGTTGGCCATTGAGTCAAGAAGACTGAAGGAGGATCGGTGCATTTGAACCATGGTGCTGGTGAGGACCACAGACCGCCCAGAGACTCAACAAATCTGTCTTGGAAGAAGTACAGCCAGAATGTTCCTGAGAGGCAAGGATGTTGAGACGCGCGTCCTTTGGAGACATTGTCCAGAGAGACCAGTCCCGACGAAAGGACATCATGCTTGGTAAAGGGGAGGGACAGCACAAGAGAGGACAGCCTTTGGCCAGATGGGCTGACACAGTGGCTGCAACAATGGGCTCCAGCATAGGATCAATTGCGAAGATGGTGCAGGACTGGGCAGTGTTTCCTTCTGTGGTGTCTCTGACCACAGTCTGAGTCAGAGCCAAGTTGACAGCACTTAACAGGGACAAAGACTAGGGTCACCAAGAAGCGCCCTCAGTGTGCACCATCCAACGTGTGTGCCATATTTGACCAGTCACAGATTCATGAGTGTGTTAGTCTGGGTAGACTAGAGAAACAAATCCATGGACACACATATGTGTATAAGGAAGAGGTTTATATACAAGAGCAATTGTACATTAAGAAAACACCCCAACCCTGCCAGTCCAAGGCCATAAGTCTGATATTAGCTCATATGTCCGGTCTGATACTAATCCACAAAGCCCTCTTCAGACTCATGAAACACATGCAATGACGCCAAATGCGGGACGATCACAAGTCACAAGTGGGTAGAAAGTCTTTGGATCCAGTGGCGTTGTAAGCATCTCAGCACTGGTAGGGGTCTCTCTGTGGCTTCCCCGGCTTCCAAGGTCTGGTTGCATCCATGTAGCTTGTCTTCTGCAGTGTCTCCCAGGGAGTGGCAGAGAGAGAGAAGTGTCTTTTGCCTCCAAGGAGGAAGTACTAGAGTTCCCAGAATTCTCAGGAGAATGCCACGCCCACCCAGAAGTCTCATTGGCTATCTCCAGATTGACAGCCTAGACTCCACCCCTACTTTCTTAATCCTCAAATTGACAAATGCTTATATAACTGCCACAACGAGGTCAGAGGCCTTCAATATAATTGATCAGGAAAATCGATGAGAAAAATTTGCATGGTGTGCTGGCCTCCCGGGGGGAACTCTAACTGCTGAATATTTGGATGCTGAGGAATGAGGCTCCAGGCCCCACCAATGTCCGTGTGTTTGTTACCATGTCTGGGGAGAAGCTAAATGGGACAGAACAAAAGCGCCTTTGCGTGCTTTGATGGAAGAAGCCACTGGCACCGTTCAGGATGATGACCCGGGAGAGGGGCTGACAACCTCCGTGGCGGGTTCTTGGGTGAGGAAGCCAACGAGCCCAGAGAGAAACAGCTGTTGCCAGAAGGGGACTCTCAGTTACATTGAGCTCACACGGATCCCTGAATGGGGAGCCAAAGACAAGGACGACTGAATGGGCTTCAAGTTCCAGCCAAACTTTCCCTGTTGCTGTTGTGGTATTTCTGAGATTCCTCTTATTCATGCCCTTAGCGCTACAGCCTTTGCCTTTTGTTGTATTCGTTCGCAGCCATTTGGGGACACACGTTTATTTAATCAGACTGGAAATGGGACTTGATTTGCCTTATCACAGCCTAAGGCAGTGTTTTCAAGCCCCCTCTCCAGTTTACTAGATTTTTGCATTCTCTAAAACGAAAGCCGCTTCTGCCTGAAACAAAACTTATATTCAATATTCCACACCCCCAGAATGTTCTATTTTTTTAATGTGTTCTCTTTAAATTGTGGGTTGCATGAGTTAATTTTCTTTTAAATTAAATTTCTTTTAAATTTGTTTCTTTTAAATCTTTTAACAATGTTTAAAAATACTGGATTTCTACATCTTCTGGGTAATACAAAACTTAAGGAAAAGAAAAGTCACCGTAATTTGAAACAAAACTTATATTCAATATTTTTCCTCAAAATCTGTTCTTTTTACATTATAATGTTTAGTGTTTTTAACAGGTTGCACAAATTAACTCATTTCTTATTCATTAACTTATTGCTTATATTTCTTATGCACTTATTAACTTATTTCTCACAAAGTAACTTATTTCTTCAAAATTCCATGTTTAAAAATACTTCATTAGCCATTAGCGGGTGGCCAGACAGACAAGTGTAGTTGTGTGTGGGGAGAGGGCATCGTGGTGTCCCTTGAGGGGTGTCGGTGTTCACCAGAAAGGGTGGCTGACGTTGTGTCAGCAGGTGAGCGGGACGAGGAGGTCTGGAGCTCGGTGAGAGGTTGGTGCCCAGACTGGAGATGGTTTCATGGAGGGGGATGATCAATACTGATGTACCAGACTGGAGATGGTTTCATGGAGGGGGATGATCAATACTGATGTACATGAAGGCTGGTGGGAGCTAGATTTTAGGTACAGAAAGGGAAAAACCTAAATAAACGCTATGGTATTAGATTGGGATTGGAGATGTCAACAGGAACTTGCTCTGTCCACTGAGTGTGCCTGGGAACCAAGTAACCTCACTGACAATAAGCACACCCAACACCCAGATCCCCAATCAAAAAGAGCTTTCTCCTGGAGGGAACAGAGAAAGGGAGGCACCGGGATGCAGAGGCGGCATGCCCAGGGATGCTCACCGAAACATTGTTTGTCACCACGAGATATTCTAAAAATATCTCTATTACTACCAATGTTCAACTACTCAGACAAGGGCATCGTTTTCAGTCTTTACAAAGAATGAGGAGGCTCCACATTCATTTTCATGACTTTGTATTATTAAAAGGTTAAAAATCAGTGTATATTGTATGAATCCCATCTATATAAAAGTATCTTTGTAGGTGCCTTTATGTATAGAAAAAAGTGGAATGATGTTCACCCAAATCATTCCATTGGCTATTCCAAAGGGGTGGAATTCAGGGTGTGTTTCATTTTTTCGTAATGAACGTCTAATAGGAGTAAGTTCAGAAAAGTTTCAGAGGTGGTGAAGACAGTTTGAATATCCTCCCCTAGTGTCCTCGGATTCCGATGTGGTACGTGAACGATGGCAGGCGTGTCAATACTAAGCAGTTGATTTTGACATGTTACAATTAGCCAGCGTATTCAGCTCTCATTAGCGCCCCACTGGTGTCTTTCTGTTGCTAGACTCAGGCCGGGCACATCGCCTTTGGCAGGTATCCTGTCTCCTCAGTCGGCTCTGATCCGTGGTCGTGCCCTTCTCTTCTTTTCCATGACCTTGCAGTTTTGAAGACTCCTGGAAGGATGTTTTATAGGATGGTCTTCAATGAGGGTCCGGCAGATGTGGACCTTGTACCCCGAGTGGGGCTGCAGGTTTTCACGGAGATCGCCTTCAGAGGTAAAATGTCCTTCTTATCGTGTCACATCAAGGCACATGCTATCATCTGCATGCCAGGGTTCGCCACGGAAAAGCAGCTTCAAGCAGCTTCCATTTCTGCCTCTCTATAGTCCTTAGGAGTCACTCAGTCCCTCCCGTTAAGGGAGGGGCTTACATGAGGCAATAGCTGTTATTTGGAATCTCTGTAAGGAGTATGTATCCCGTTTCCCCCTCACATGTGTATTCAGTCATTTACGTACATCAGCATGGATTCACGATTATTTACTATTCTGGATTATAACCCAACACCCTTGCTGTTTTGCTGCTCAGTCTTCTCAGCTTTGGGCACGGGGAGTGCTTTCAGATTGACCTCTGTCCCATCTTTTGCCCGGTGAGCCACGCCCTTGTATCTGTATCAAGTGGAACGCCTACTCAGCAAGTATTTACTGTCACTGTGATTAGAAGACTGACAGTATTGTTTACTACGCTGGGAAAGATGTGACTACTATTTTGATTCAATAGTATTTCTTAAAAAAAATCAACAAACCAATTTCTGCATCTTAACTGCTTGCAAATCCAGTCAAAGACAGCAAAGAAGTGCCTCCTGCTGATTCTAGACATCAGTAGATGCTCGTGAGTGGTGGATAACATGGTCGTGATTGGAACGCGTGGGTGGTTAGGTTCCATGAACAAGGTTTTCAGGAGAGCGGCTTCCGCAACACCTGTGTGAGGCAGGAGTGGGGGTGGGTGGGTAGGTAGCTGCTGTTGACGGTGAATTAGGAGGCCAGGAAAATGGGATGGAGATAAATCTATCTTAAGAATTTTTTCTATACTGGGCAGTGTTTCACTTGAATAAAACACCATGTTACTTTTGAGAGGTGGTGGTGGCGAAGATGGGAAAAAGACACAACGTTCGATTAAGTTCTGGGAAAGCCATGGAGCGGACACGACTGTAATAATCCCAACAGCAAACCCTCACAGCGACGGTGTAGTTTGAAAGCTCATTTAAACCTATTTAAACATTCTGCTGTGGCACCTCACAGCCACCACGGCCCAGTGGAAGGGGCCCTGGTAGCACAATGGTTAGGCCCCGCGAAGCCACCGCCGCTCCCCGGCGGCCTGCAGCCTCGGAACCGGGCGTGGGGGAGACAGTGCCCGGGAGTCCTCGGAACCCACCAGGACTGCCGTTCAGCCCCCGGGCGGGGAGGGGGCGGGGTTGGGATCGCGGTGGGTGGGGTGAAGGTGCTACGAAGGAGTTGGTAGGAGTCGATTCGACTCCTGGGACGCAACAGCGCTGTCCCCGCCCCGGGCTCCCGAGAGTGGAGCCACTTTCTCCAGCCGAGCTGCTGGTTCCGAACCGACCCCGGGGCCAGCAGCCCACTGCGTGATCCACCCGTCACCAGGGCTCCCCCGATCCCTGAGCAAGGTAAGTGTGCACGTAGCGCTCCTTCAACACCCATTTACATTTCACGCGCGTGCAGGCTTCCAGGCCCCCCCCAGACTCGGGGTAGCAGCCACTTTCACTGTAGGCAACGGACGCGCAAAGGCGTCTAACGACAGCCGCTGAGTCTGAGAGGTCACGGGGTTCCGGCTTCTGCCCCACCGGAAGTCCGTCAGGGCAGCGGAAACAGGCGCAGTTCCGGTAGCGATGTGTCTGTCAGTTCCAGCGACGGAGGCGGGACTTCGGAATTCGGGGAAGACTCGCTTCCGGTGAAGCCGGAAGTCCGGCGGGAATAGGTCGGGGGCGCAGTTCACGCGGTCCAGTAAGGTGCTTCCGCCCGGCCTGGGGGCTGAGATGCCGGCATGCGTCGCGGAAGCGCGAAGTGAGTCGGGTCGCCCTGGGGGCGCTCGTGGCGTGGAGTCCAGTGTCAGGGGCCAGCTCTGGGGAGTTCCCCAGTGTCACGCGTCCTTCCCGGATGCGTTCCCGAAAGCAGCTCGCTCTCCCACAGCGTGCGGGGCCGGCGCCGGTCCCCCGTCTGTCCTGCCAAGCCCAGGCCTGCGCCCTCGGTGCCGCCCATCTGTCTTTTCCCCCTCCCCACAGTGACCCTTTGCTCGCAGAGGAATTCCGAGACTTCCCACTCTCACCTTCAGACATTTCCACGAACGGAAGGAACTCCGTCTCCTCCTCCCCTCCCCCGCGATTCTTTGACAAAAGCGTCCTAGCAGCGGACTGCCCTTCCTAGCCCTTCTTTTGACCTCTCAGAACTGCACTTGTTCTTTCTCCAAGACGAGGCGCTAGGAATAAATAAAAGCTGTTCATTTCCAGTTCGGGCTTGTGGGTTATCGCCCTCCATGAGTTTTTCTCATTTCTGCGCCAGTTACCCATTTGTACTTTGGTGAATCAGCTTGTGGGGTCCTTCCACCCATTCCACGTAGCTATAGCCTGTTAAGCCTGGTTTCAGATGCATTTTTAAAGGGATTTCTGAAGAATCCGTGTCCTGAGCCCTGTTCCTCATGCAGCCTCGGTCTGTGGACAGTTGCTGACGTCATGTAAGTGAAGTCACACAGTATTTGCCCACTTTGAGAGCGTGTTTCCAGGGTCGTCCCTGGCGTAGCGTGTGTCAGGACTTTCTCTGAGCGCTGAGTCGGGCCGTTGTATCTGTGTGACACTATTTATCTATTATCTTTTGATAATGGGGCCTCCACCTCAGGCTGTCCTGAGGGCCGCTGCAGTGCCCCCGGGGCACACCCTTGTGCTGCTGCTTTCTGTGGGCCCCTGTACCTGGGTTGGAATTACTGGACCATACGCAATTTGAAGAGCTGTCAAACGGTTTTCCAAAGTGGCTGGACGACTTTGCCTTCCTACCCGTCTTGGATGAGGGCTCCACTTTCTTCAACACCACTTGCTGCCCTTTTTTATTTTTTCATTGTCCTTTTTTAAATGATGGCCGTTCTTGTGGGGTGAAGTGGTCTCTTAGCTTTATTTGCATCTCAGCAACGGCCAATTAAAAGACTGGGTGGTCCAAACAGGTGGTCCCTGACTGCTAACCTAAATGTTGTCAATTCAAGCCCACCCCGTGGAGCCGCGGAAGAAAGGTCTGCAGTATCACAGCGGAGAAAATCGCCAGAGCATTGGTTCCATCCTGCAGCCCAGGGGGTGCCAGGAGCCGTGGTTGATTGGTTGGGGTGTGTCTGTTGATGAGTGCTGTTGAGCATCTTTCTGTGGCTTGTTGGCCTTTACTCAATGGGCTGTTGGCCTTTTTGCTGTTCGGTGGCAGGCGTTCTCGATATACAGTAATCTGGATAGTTAACCTTGGCCGGACACAAAGCTCCTCTTCTTTTTCTCCCAATCTGTAGTTTGTCTCTTTACTTTGCTGATGAAATCTTTTTTTTAAATAAAATCTTTTTTTTTTTCTTTTTTAACATTTTATTAGGGGCTCATACAACTGTTATCCCAATCCATACACACATCAATTGTGTAAAGCGCATTTGTACATCGTTTCTCAAAACATTTTCTCTCCATTTAAACCCCCGACATTAGGTCCTCATTTTTCCCCTCCCTCCCCGCTCCCCCCTCCCGTAAATAAAATCTTGTGGTGAGCAAAGTTTTTTAATTTCATGCGATCTGTTTTATCTTTTGGAGCCCTTGCTTTTAGTGTTACCTCTAAGACTCTGCTGTGACAACTAGGTTCCAAATCAGTATGTTTCCTCCTAACAGTATCTTGAATTTGGTTCCCACACTTAGGGCCTTGATTGATTTTGAATTAGTTTTTGTAAGTGGTGTGAGCTGTGGATCCTGCTTCATTCTTTTGCTTGTAGAAATCCAGTTTTTCCAGTGCCATCTATTAAAAGAATCATCTTTGCCTCATTGAATGGATGTAGCACCCTTGTTGGAAAAAAGGTTGATCATAGGTATATGATTTTATTTCTGGATTCTCAATTCTATCCAGTTCTACCAATACTATTACCAAGCTGTTTTGATTACTGTAGCTTTGTGGTATGTTTTGAAACCAGGATATGTGAGTCCCTATTTATTCTTGTTAAGGTCTCTGTGGCTATTGGCAGACCTTTGCCATTTCATATAACTGAGTGTGCCCGTTTCTGCAAAGAAGGCTTTTCAGACTTTGGTGGGGACTGCATTGAAGTTATAGATGACTTTGGGTAACGATGGCATCTTACCAATATTACGCTTCCCAAGACACAAACGCAGAATGTCTTTCCATTTACTTAGGTTTTCTTTCACTTCTTTAAGCAATGTTTTACATTTTTCAAAGTAAACATCTTTCCGTTTCCTAGTTAAATTTATTCCGGGGCACTTTGTTCTTTCAAATCTTATGTGACACAGTTTCGAAAATAGTGGATGATAGCATTGCATACGCCTTATTTATTTCTCTGTCATAGTCTTGTCACAGCAAGGACAGATATTCACTTGCCTACTTTCTCTTTTCCAGTGATCAGAAAAAGGAGGCCCATGGGCAGCGAGTGACTTGTTTAGTGAAGATAAAATAAGCAGATGCATGTCAGAGCCGGGACTCACACCAGCATCCTTTGTTGCCCCATCAGGTACTGGCTTCATTATACTGTGGCCCTTCAGTTATCTTTTATGTCTTTTTATCCATATCTATCTACCTAGCTATCTATATTCAGCATATCTTTTGTGCTGCATCAGGAGAGCAAAATACGTTTTGGAAAGATAGGTTAATTTAGTGTTCAGCTATCCAGGAAAACTCACCTGTCCTAAAGCTTTGGTTTCTTTGGCTGTATCAAAGGACTATTATTTCTGAGCAATTAAAAAGAAAACAAATCTAGCAGAAAAACAAAAATCAGTATCATAGAAGACTACATCATGAGAAAAACTTTTAAAAATTAAGACAATGTACATGGTACTTTGTTCAAGATAGCCTTAGTTTGATTAATCACTCTAAAATAGTCTATAGTTTTTTGTATGTAACTTTGAAAAATAATGGTTATTAATATAAAATAAGGTTCACAATATATTATTTAGTGAAGAAAGTTTTAAAATAGCAAATATAGTGTGATTTCATTGTAGTAAGTAAAGTAGATAAAGAATAGGCTTGAAAATACATGTATTAAAATGTGAAGTGAGGTTATTCTGAATGGCGAGTAGAAACAGGTTTATATTATTGAAGAATCTGAAAGATGCTGTTTTTCACTTTGGATTAAAAAGGAAATCTCTTAGCATCTCTATCATTTATGTAAGACTTATGCATATTAATGCAATGAAAATGCGACCCTAGGTTGGAACAGCCCCTGTTTTGAGGGTGCCTGGGATCCTTACGCTGGAAGAGTAGAAAGACAGCGGACTTGGAAAGAAAGGACTTTTGAGCTTTGAATCAAAGCGTCAAGCACGATGCCTGTGACGGTTAGGAAGCGTTTGCTGAAGATTAAGCACAGGCTTTCTCGCTATTTCTGTTGCTCCTGCACTGAAAACCTGGACAGCAGAGCCTGGAAATGCAGCCCTGATGACTGCAGACCCGGGCAGGAAAAGATCTGTTTCACCATTGAGTTCTCTGAGTCTCCTTTTGACACAGCTTCTTTCAAGGCAGACTCTCTAAAGGATCATTCAACATGTATTTGGTGCCTTTTGCCCACGGGGAGGGTCTGTGGGGGTAGAATGCAGGTTGGAGAGAGGGAAAGCGTCGGCTGAAAGACAGTCCGCGTAGAGGGAGCCTATGCAAAGGCTCAGAAGGTCGTTGACAAACCATTCAGTTACATTTGGGACCGAGCAGCAAAGGCTGGGCGGTTACAGGGAGGGCAGACGAACATGGTGAGAGATTAAGTGAGGTAGCAGAAGGAAAGCCAGGAGCCTTCCGGAAGTTCCTGGAAAACTGAATTCGAAGTTAGGGATTCTCCACAAATGGTTTGAAGACCCCTGTGAGTTGTCCCAATCAGGAGTCTCTGGGTTCGAATCTTCCATTTTAATGGCTACACAGAACTCACAGACAAAATTCACGATTAAAGGGATTATTAAGGAAGCTAGCAAGTGGTCATGCCCGTGCGAAATGCTCAGGGTTGAGTTGTCTATCAGGGCATGTTACAGAGTTCTTCCAGGTTTGCTACTAGATGCCCTGCGGGGCACACCACTCCACAGTAAGCCTCAACCGGAAGGCATCCAGCTGAAGCTCGCTGGTCAGCAAACCCAGCTCTCTGAATTCAGGGCCCAGAGGCATCCCACTCCAGTAAGGCTCCTCCTGAAGGCACTGGCTCCACTTCAGTGGGTCAGCAAGCCCAGCTTCCCCGCTAAGTGCCCAGAAGCCCCTCACTCTGCAAGCCCGCCTCTGCACACAGCCCTCAGTGTTACGTGTCCCGTGGGTGGGGGAGTCCACCACTCTGAACCACTCCCCTGAGGCCATAGCTGTCTTCTGGCCCCGGGTCCTAGGTCAGGAGACCTCCTCCTCTCCTAGCTCTTGGCTGGTAAGATGATCCCTCCCCCTGCTTCTAAGAGCGCTTACTTCATATGCAGCAGGATGGCATTGCTGGGAATCGCTTCCCAGTTACTCACAGGGGAATCCTCTCAGTATCTTCCCCCACCTTCTCACCAGAGCCATGCAGGGAAAGGCCGTCTGGTGGGAGTTCGAGACTTTGGCTGGCTGGTCACAGTAAATAACCCACTGCCCCTGCGCCCTGTGGTGATGGCTCTGCACATGCCATGCCCCACTGAGGGTATTGTTCAGAGGAGTGTCGAGTTCAAATTTGCGTCTTAGACTAAGGTGACCAGATTTTAACATTGGTAAAGCGGGAGACCATTGATAAAACTCATATCCTGGCGAAATAGCCACATGGCAGCCGAAAACCGTATACCCTAGCTTGTTGTGCGTTCTTTCCAAAAATCGGGACTTTTAAAAAACGCCGCAGGATGCTGGAAAAATTGTTAAAAACCGGGACTGTCCCGCCAAAAGCGGGACACCTTACTCTAGTTGTGCTTTGGGTAGTTGATGCTACAAGAGTGAAAAATGAACGTTTACAATCCCTATCAGTAGATTTCAGTTCTGTCATGGTAGAGATTCACGCTGTCAGTCGCTAATATCTACAGCACATTCACATGGAATCCTGTTGGTGACTGCTCTGTGAGTCCTTTCAAGGCAGGCGCCCAGGCTTGCTCTTTGCTGTACCTCTCGTCCCTGCCATCACGCTTCGCCTAACAACACTAACAGTATTTGTTAACTTGATTTGAATAACCCATCTTTTTTTTTTTCTTGTTTAAGTGTACTTAATAGAGAAACATGAACCAGAAGATGCTGAAGTTGGAAAACCTGCTGCGATTTCACACAATTTGTAGGCAGCTGCCCAGCCTGGGACAAGGAAGAGCACCGGGGCAGTGGAGGCGTGTGTGTTCATCCGGGTACCCGGCGTGGACAGCTCCCCTGGTCTCCCCACCCTGGCCAAGAGATGCACTCCTCAGGGCTGCTTTCTCTCAGTACCGGCTTCTGGTAACGAAGAAGGTGAGAACAGGTGTCCAGGTCTGTCGCAGGAGCGTGCGTGCCCCGCAGTGGAGAGTTGCCGTTGGCTACATTTTTGTTGTTGCTGTTTGTTTGTTTGAAGTGAGCCAGAAGAAGAAATATCTTGAGCCAGAAGTAGAAATCTGTTCTGAGTATTTTGTTCTGTAAAGAATCTTTATGAAATCTTTATTTTAGTGCTATACTCTAGGCCAGTGGTTCTCAACCTCCCTAATGCCACAACCCTTTAATACAATTCCTCATGTGTGGTGACCCCCCCAAACCTAAAATTATTTTTGTTGCTACTTCATAACTGTAATTTTGCTACTGTTATGAATCCGGTGACCCCTGTGAAAGGGTAATTCAACTCCCAAAGGGGTCGCGACCCCCAGGTTGAGAACTGCTGCTCTAGGCAGTTGGTCTTTGTTGGGGACGAAGTTCCTGTCAGTTGTGTGGTACTGCCGATGAATTTGATTTCTTAAATATCAAGGTGCCAACAGTGAATTAAATATATGGTTTTAAAACGTGGTCTTAGCTATAGCTTCTTAGAGGAGTGTTATCTATTAGAAATAGGAGCTGTGGTTGTACACATTCCACAATAAATCAGAGTTTCCATTCCCACTTTTTCTCCTCCTTTCTTTGTGTGCCCGACAACATTTTTCCTAGGAAGGAAAGCCACGGAAACCCCCTTCCTCCCTGAGCAAATCTAGGAAGGAGGTGGAGGCTTGGCTCGGAATGACTGTTGCGGAGATGGCCAGGGCCATGGACAAAGACATAGGTAAGGAAGCCTGGACCGGGACTGCTGAAGACTTGGTGTTTATATGTTGTGACTGACCTTTTAACCAAGATGTGCTCATTCTCATTTACAACGTTTTTAATGTGACTTGGGTGAAGGTTTATAGAGCACATCCGTTTTCCACCTAGCGATTCATGTCCACTTTGTTTGACCTCATCGATGGCTTGCCTGCAGAGGAACATCCCTTCTGCACGTCCTCCCAGTGGGTCCTGTTTCTATTGCCAATCCTCTTATCTTGGGTCGCGTTCTTTATAGGAGCAAATCAGGGATGCCTACGTATGTGTCTCTATAGAGAGAGACCTTTACATCAAGGGAATGGCTCATAG
>NW_022106471.1:16568104-16569333 GCF_000313985.2 Echinops telfairi
ATGGCTCATAGAAGTGAGGGGTGGGCCAGTCTGTGCATCTCTAGAGAGAGACCTTTACATCAAGGGAATGGCTCATAGAAGTGAGGGGTGGGCCATCTGGACCCACGTTTGATTTTCTTCACTCTTCCTTACTTCAGACACTAGTTCCACCTTAGATGGCTGTTCGTGAGCTTTACTCATGAAAGTAGGACAGTGAACACTGATTGGTCTTAATATCCCTTGGTGCCCCAGGCCCAAGACTCATTCCCTCACGGTGCTTGGTTATGCCTGAGAAGTTTTCATACTCCCCGCTCTCTGCTCCCCCACCTTGACGGCTGTGTTGCACAAAGGTAATACCCATGCACAGCGCCCTCGTCAAACCTGCGTGTGTCTGGGCACTCTCGTTCCCACAGGTCATTTTACCATCCCAGTGTTTTTTACTTTTAGTTCACAAGTCTACTTTCTTGGCTTTTTGGCAAATATAGTTCTCTAATATTTTGCTTTCAATAAATATGAAAAATATTTCTAAAATTTGAATGAGCTTTTCTTTGTCAGAAATTTTATGGGTCCGTGGCATAAATCTAAAGACTATACTTATGCTCATTTTTACACCTTTTTCTGAGTTCCCCCCATTCACTTTTATGACTCTGTAAACTAGCAGATATTTATAATAAAACCTGTAACTTTTAATTATACTATTTTAAAAAGTATCTAATTGTTCCATTGATTTACTTCATATATACTTAGGATTATAGTAAAATGTGTACTGTCTTTATAATCTGCTATTAAAATTCAACAAAAATAGTTTATTATAAAAATAAAATACATAGTCACAAGGGAGGCGGACTTCAGAGAAAAAGGAACAATATAATGACTCACATTTATTGAACTGTTATATATACCAGGACCACGTATGTGCTAACGTGTGTGATCCTCATAACACACCACAGTGGGTATGATGAGTATGTCTGTGATATATACTAGGACCACGTATGTGCTAACGTGTGTGATCCTCATAACACACCACAGTGGGTATGATGAGTATGTCTGTGATATATACTAGGACCACGTATGTTAACGTGGGTTCCTCAAAACACACCACAGGTTATGATGAGTATGTCTGTGATATATACCAGGACCACGTGTGTTAACGTGTGATCCTCAGAACACACCACGGTGGGTATGATGAGTATGTCTGTGATATATACCAGGATCACGTGTGTTAACGTGTGATCCTCAGAACACACCAC
>NW_022106471.1:16569433-16571097 GCF_000313985.2 Echinops telfairi
TCTAGGGCATTTTCTGGCCTGTTTGTCTAACGCACCGTGAATAACTGAGCATAAAGGCGACATGTCTTGGTCTATACCCGTCACTTGAGTTACTCTACTGCGTTTCCCTGTGCCCCGTGTGCTGGAGACCATTGGCGTGGGGACGCCTATGAAGCCGTAGGTCGCCGTGCTGCCTTCCGATCTGTGTTCCGTGACCTCACCCGGTCGCAGAAGCCAAGCACAGTGCGAGCATGTGCACTGCAAAGCAGGCCTCTTGCGTAGTTTGGTTTGTCTTGGGAGAGCGAGGGGTGCCCACCCCGCAGCACACCCTAGGTGGGAGTGGGACTGCGAGTGGGGTGCGGTGCGGCTCCTTCAGTTGGGTGCTGCTGCTTGGCTGAGGGTGCCTTCTGCCTGGCTCCTCTACACGTGTATTTATGTCTGGAAGCATCCGTTCCTTGTTATCATGGACACATTGACTTATTATCCCCAGGGACATTTGACAAACGAAATAAAATGAGCATTCCAAGGATAAGTAACTATTTTCATGTATTTCAAACTTTTTTCGCCACTGAAAAAGACAACCACATGAGTGAATTATGTGTGTGTGCATTGAGACAGACACTCTATATCTGTATATCTGCGTGTGTATATGTGAAGAGCCCTGGTAGCACAGTGGGTTAAGCATTAGGCTACTAACCCCCGAGTCGGCGGTTCAGACTCACCAGCAGCTCCATGGAGGAAAGATGAGGCTGGCTGCTCCTGTGAAGGCTTAAACCTTGGGGTCCCTAAGGGGCAGTTCTCTGCCCTGTGGGGTCGCTCTGAGTTGGCAGGCAGTTTGGTTTTTGGTTCTTGTGTACATATACACACACACACGCATATAACTCATATACGTTTGTATTTGCATGACTTATCTAACTACAGGTTTTCAAAGGAATGGACTATGATATATATTCCAGTGGACTCAGCACTAAATATATGCTGCCGACAACTTAGCGTTTTGCTAGTAGTTCGTGAGGTACTTCACTGTCTGTGCATTATCCTTGTTTTCAGATATACATGAATTTATAGAAATGTCAGTTAATATCAATGCGTATCATAAAGGGCTTGGCTTTTCTTTCCAGCTCCTCTGTGATCTGTTAACGTTGTAGAAATAGTGTTTATAGTGATTCTACGCACATACTTTCCCACAAGCATTCGCTAATGTTTATCTGGAAAAAAAACAGAAGTCGTTCGTGAGCCTTTCCATCACGACCCTGAAAGGTGTTCTTCTCTTCTAACCAGATTGTGTGTACGAAGCCTTACTGAACACTGCTGTCGACGTGGACGCGCTGGAGGCAAGCTCGCCCTTGGACGAGGGCTGCATCAAGGAGGTGATCAGGAAGACAGGCATGAAGCTGAAGTGGAGCAAACTGAAGCAAGACAAGGTCCGGGAGAACAAGGACGCCGTGAGAAGGTGAAGCCAAGCATGTGCTGGGTGAGGGCCCTCGGGTCTGGGTCACGCTTTGTATCGTTAGGGTTTCTCGTCGTGAACCCTTCATACATTTTATATATATATATATATATATTTTTTTTTTTTTTCCATGTCTTACACTGTCTGCTGTGTCCCTTCACCCACGTTTCTGTTGTTTGCCTCTCTGGGGTGGTGGTAGTGGTCATGCATCCATCATTTCTACTCCCCCCCCCCC
>NW_022106471.1:16571555-16585159 GCF_000313985.2 Echinops telfairi
AGACGAGAAGGCCGGAGGGCAGGGAAACCAGACAACCCAAAGCTGAGCGCTTGGTTTTACTGTAATAGCAGATCACAGAAAGAATCAAACTGATTCTCAGGCTATCCAGTGTTTTGATATTGAAGACATGACCCTTTCCTGTTCATTGGAGGCCCCCGGCAGATCCAGCTTTATTAACCCCGAGGTCTCCAGTTGTTACCATCATGGGCCACGTGGATCACGGGAAAACGACCTTACTTGACAAGCTTCGACAGACTCAAGTGGCAGCTGGGGAGGCCGGAGGCATCACGCAGCACCTGGGCGCCTTTCTCGGTAAGAAAGCAGTTTATCTGGCCGCATGTGCGCTGTGCCCACTCAGGACGGTTACAGACCACTGTCCAAGGGAAAGCGAAGCTTAAATTAGCAGTGAGTGGATGAGACGTTGCGTGCGTGGTGCGAACAGTGGTCTCAGACATTCCGTGAGACGGCAGTTGTCTTCTGTTCCAGCCGTTCTTAGTTTACGCGCTCCATCTGTTTATTGGTTAGTTCTTAAAATGAGTCGGAATGACCGTATGGCGGTGAGTTTAGGTTATAGCAGGGTGGAAAAGAAAGAGTACTTGCTACCACTTGTCCATCCTGGCCCTGCACTCGGCACTGGTTCACTCTGCCCTTTAGAGCTTCACCACCAGCTCCCACCAGGAGGTGGGCGCTGAGAGTCCCGCCTACAGGGCGCAGAGCCTCCCAGGCTACGGCAGTTGCCCAAGACACACAGCTTGTAAGTGGCAGAATGAGGACTCAAACCCACGGTTGTGGGACTCTAAATCCTGACCTACCAACCGTCCCCTCCCCTGCTTGTTGGTGGCTCCGGGCAGGGCAGCCTCACAGCAGCAGTCTGTCAGTGTGAAGGCTGCTGCATGGCTGTCGGTCCTTCTTTGTCCAGAACCGGGTCAGTCAGCATGTGGGTGAAGGTGGATACCTTATGTTTTAGAAAGGTGAAGACTTTTAGTTCAAAACTATCCGGGGAAAAGAAAAAAAACCTTTGCGATCTCCCGTGAGGCCCTGCTGTGGCCTGGTTAGAAGAAAGAGCAGGAATACAGTTATGTAGAGAACTATTGATTGCTCTCGATAGTGTCACACGCTTGTGTAAAGAAGGCACGTATAAGCCTTGTTGTTGGGGGGGCTTCTGTTCACACAGTCTCTCTGCCTTCTGGGGACAAGATCACCTTCCTCGACACGCCGGGGCACGCTGCCTTCTCAGCAATGAGAGCCCGAGGCGCACACGTCACCGACATCGTCATACTGGTTGTCGCCGCGGACGACGGGGTCATGAAGCAGACCGTGGAATCCATCAGGCATGCTCGGGACGCTCGAGGTACCCGAGTGTGCGCACGAGGAGGCGCGGGTGCCGAGTGTGTGTCTGCATGCTTGGTTTGCTTTCGTGGTGTGTGTGTGTAGCGGCTGTGCTGCTTGCTCCCAGGCAGCACATTTCACCCTCCCGATCGACACGCGCAGGCAGTCCTGGTCAGACCTGCTCAGCGGGGCACAGTCCAGGTGGGTCAGTCCCTTTCCCACAGGTCATAAGCAACCCCACAGCTCTCTCTGTCACGTAGTCGAGGCGGTGGTATAACAACTGGAAAAAAGGACACCTTATCTTGGAAATGTCAACCAGATGTAAGAAGAGGAACCACAGAACCCTGAACCGAGGTCTGCCCGAGGTGGGAGGGAGCAGGCTGCGCCCCTGTGAAGATGGCATCGCTGGAAATGCTACCGGGCCGTGTTGGCTACTGAGCTCGCTGTACAAATAAAGAACTACTGTGTATCTGAAAAGAAAATGTACAGTAATGAAACCTAGTTCTCGCCAGGATCTGATGTCGGTAAAAGTGAGTGGGTAGCTTGTAGGAAGAAGGAGTGAATGATGGCGTGAGAGTCGGTCACACCCTGCCGGTGGTCCTCTGGGGGACATCACCAGAATGGCCACGCACCCGGCTCTCACGTTGAAGGATAAGCCCAGATAGTGTCCTTTCCATCTTCGGTGACCGTTCCCCATGCGGAATCTGCTTACCGTTGCCTGGTTAGCCTCTGGATTCTCTCTTTACCTCTAGGGACCAGAGTAGGGTCTGGTCACTGATAGTGAGTGAGTCTTAGAGTTTTTGTCAGGTAAGTACGGCCACTGAGGAAAGAGAAAGTGAGGACACGCTGGTCTCTCCGTGAGTACCAGGCACTGACGGGTCATCTTCAATCGGTCTCTCTCAGTACCCATCGTCCTTGCCATCAACAAATGTGACAAAGCTGAGGCTGATCCGGAAAGAGTGAGAAAGGAGCTGCTGGCTTACGAAGTGGTGTGTGAGGACTATGGTGGCGACGTTCAGTCGGTGGACATCTCTGCGCTCACGGTGAGTGCGGGCACCTCACAGACAGACGTGCCCGGCAGGTAGCACAGACTGCATTATGTTCAAAGAACATACTTCAGCTCGGTCGTGATTTTGTACATTACCTGAGTAACAGGCACGGCGGCTGTCCTTGTCCTTGACAGATTTGCGGTTAGGCTCAGAAAGGTCAGCGACCAGTGTATGGTTGCGCAGCTGGGCGTCAGCTCTAAGTCCAGTGAGTTTCGTTTTATGAGACACATTCTACATTTATGTGTAGAATGAACGGTGAGTGGTTTGGGAATAGGGCAATGTAGGCTAAAGACGGTAGGCTAGCCATTCCTCTGTGTTTGCACAGGTGGTAAAGCACATAGGGGTCACAACACACAGACTTGCAGCCTTAAGGACAGCTCACAGTACTGGTCTGTGTGTCTAAAGGCTCAGGGTCATAGTCTCGGGGACCTGTGGTCAATGGTGTAGTATAATACATAAAACTCATGGCCCACATCGTAGCTTGGCGCGTAGTGTCTGAGGCCATAGAAGCTTGAGTGGCCATCTAAGGTACAACTACTGGTCTCTGTGTCTCGAGTCAAAGAGGAAGAAGAAGACAAAGTCGCTGGCAGGACTTCGAGTTGACATAAAGCACAATTTCACTGACTGCGAGCAGGACTAGGTGATGCCTGGCTACCGCTGTGGGCTGTTTTTTTGTTTGTCTGTTTTTACCGCTGTGGACTGGTTTGATGAGGGCCACAGTAGCCAGATCCCAGCAGAACAGGAGAAGACTGTGAAACAGCTCACATTCTTCAAATGCGCCGAGTCACTGGGCTGCTCGAGACTGGAGGACTCCTCCAGACTATTGCCTTTGAGACCCTCATTAAACTTGGAGGTGAGCCAAAGCCATGACGTCATCTCAGAAGGAAATCACCCACAGTGCTGCTCCTTTAAACAGTCATCTATGTAAAACCAAACCCTCAACATTACAGAGACGAGAAGGCCGGAGGGCAGGGAAACCAGACAATTGGAAATGGAGCAATGTGAACAGCAGTGATGAGAACGTTGACTTACTGCGAAGCATGTCACCAGGGACACTGGACAAACGACATCAATGCCAAACTCACCGCCGTCCAGTGCGTCCTGACTCAGTGACCCCGGAGGGCGGGGAGGGCCGCCCTGGTGGGTTTCTGAGACTAACTCTTGAGGAGAATAGAAAGCCTGCTTTTCTCCTGAGGGGCACCTGGTGGTTTCAAACTGTGAACTTTGAGGCTTGCTGCCAGAGCTCACAGACAAATTATATAGGAATCTAATTTGTTGTATGAACTTTTACTGAAAACACAATAAAATGTTTCGTAAAAAGAAATTATCGGCTGAGGGAGTTGGGCGGGTGTGTCAGGAAAGGAAGGGAAGAGGCCTATGTTACGTAAAGAAACCCTGCACTCGGCTTTCCGGAGGAGCATTTTGCAAGTGGGAATAAGTAGCGAGGTCAAGTGTTCAGTTGGCTCTTACAGCTCTTTGCTTCGTGGTCTGTAACAACTGAGCGAGCTCTTGGTGATCTGGATGGAGTAAGAACGGGACATCTCCTGACCGCGCGCAGTCCCGTCACCACCAGCTGGTCGCCTGAGCGCCCTTGTCGCTTTGGAGAACGTAGTACACATGGACCCTGAAAAGCAAGCCCTCGGATTCGGCCTCTTCGCCGTGCAGTTGGGGCAGGTGGACGAGGTGGGTGAGTGGATTTTTCCAGGCTTCGCAGCCGGTGGTGTAGAGACAGTGCTTTCGCTCCTCGCTCACCGGTGAACGGTAGGTCATCCTCGATCATCAGCTGCACAGGGTTCTCAGTGGATCAAAGGAGGTCAGATGCGAAAGCGTTCTCAGCTGTCTAGACCTTCAAATGTAACATAACATGAAGAAAGTTCACGAGCGGAAGAAAACAAAATCGGAGAATCAGATTTAGGAGAAAGAATAAATGAAGCATGTGTTTGTGAAAGACAATTAGCAGCACCACCAACAGTCATCCCTGAAAATAGCACATGGTCCTTGCAAGATCTGTACCTGGGCCAAGTTTTCCTGCTGATAGATTTTTTAGTTTTCTTTTTTGAAGTGGGAAATTCGTTATTTTAAACACCTTCCAGAGGTGTTCTGATCCTGGTGCTTCCGCTTAGAGCTGACGTTGCTCCCTGTGTTGTTGTTCAAGGGCAGTAATCTCACGGCCTTGGCAGAAGCCACCATTGCACTTGCAGAAATGTTAGAGCTGAAAGCAGATCCCTGTGGTCCAGTGGAAGGGACAGTAGTGGAGTCTTTCACAGACAAAGGAAGAGGGTAAGGCCTTTATGACACGTGGTTCTTTTTTTTTTAGTTTATATGACGTTTTCTTTCTTTTCTTCCCCTCGAGTAGTA
This sequence comes from Echinops telfairi, assembly GCF_000313985.2. Classification (NCBI taxonomy): domain Eukaryota; kingdom Metazoa; phylum Chordata; class Mammalia; order Afrosoricida; family Tenrecidae; genus Echinops; species Echinops telfairi. The sequence continues at coordinate 16,576,292 of NW_022106471.1, forward strand.
TTTTGACATAACGTACTCATTCCGAAACATCTCTTCCCTCCTCTTACAGTTCTTTTGTTCAGTCCATTGAGTGGTGCTATAGTCAACTCTCCTCTTCCCCCTTAGTCCCTGCCACCCCCTTACAACTTTAATTTTGCTCAACGGTTTTTGTGACTGACTTGTAATAATGGAGTGTATTTGCTGCATGCCATGGTTAGTCCAAGCGCAGTACTTCAAAGTGTTCGCTTGGGAAAGCACTTCATTGTTCTAGCACACAGAGCACAGAATGGTGGATGTCCCAGTGGCTCACATCGAATGTATTGTATCCATCTAGTAGCCATTCCCTGTGGTTGGGTTTCTCCATCACTGACTTGGCTGCATCCACAACACGTCATAGACTAACAGATCTGTTGCCTTTTAGATGGTCTGGGTTCTTCATGACCTTACCCAGTAATATCACACAGTGAGTCTTGGAAATGGTACTTCTTGAATTTCCCTTCTTATTAGCAGCATAGTTCTTGTAGTGTAAGAACTTGGATATTGAAAAGGAATGAAGGATTCTGTCAGGATACTCTTCCTCCTGGCCCCTCCTTAGCAACTATAATCTCAGAAGCGATGTGTGTGTGTAGCATAAGAAACTGTTTAGACGGAGAAGTCTGTATCCGTGTATATTTTAAAACTTTATAAAGATACCTTTGCTTTCCAGAAGAAATTCAATTACGTTCTGATTAGGACCTTAATAATAAGTATATACTTTCATTTCCATTTTAGTCCAGTTACTACAGCTATAATTCAAAGAGGAACTTTGAGAAAAGGCTCGATTCTGGTTGCTGGAAAGTGCTGGGCAAAAGTGCGCTCGATGTTTGATGAAAATGGCAAAGTCCTCAGTGAGGCCTGTCCCAGCATGCCCGTGGGAATCATAGGCTGGAGGGACCTTCCATCGGCCGGAGAGGAAATCCTTGAAGTAGAGTCTGAGGTACATCAAACTTGATTCTGTATATTAGACATGCTGTGATGCTTTTGTAGGCACCCCGGTGGCGTAGTGGTTGCGCGTTGAGCTTCGATCTGCCAGGTCTGCAGCTCGAAACCAGCCTTCTGTAAACAGGTGGGATCTCGGGAACTCACAAGGGCAGTTCTAGGCCTATCGGGTTTCTATGAGTCGACATCAACTTGATGGCAGTGGGTTTGTCTTACTGTTTATGTGCTTCTAAATATCACTCTAAAATGTTTCACTGATAAATAAATCTTACAGCAAGGAGATAAACAAGGAAAAAATAAATAAATAAACATATCACTTTAAATGAAAAAAAATAAAAATAAAATAAAATGTTTCACTGAATCAGTATATTAATGTGAAACAATTAAACTGTAGGGATTAAGGGAGGCTGCTAGTGGTACTTTAGAATTTGGTTATTAACTTAAATTTTAATGTAAGATTTTAAAATGAAATAATTTCAATTATGCAGAAGCTCGCAAAATACAATTTCATGTTTCCTGACACATAAGGTTGGTAGTTTCCTATGTGGGTCAGGCTCCGTTCATAGGGCAAGAGACAGTTGGTTGGCTTCTGTTCCGTTAGTAATGCAGACTTTTTCCCTGCGAAAGACAAGGGCACGTGAAGTTGTCGACTGGAGAAAGTATGAGCAGGAACAGGAGAAAAATAAAGATGATCTGAAAATAATAGAGGAAAAGCGAAAGGAACATCAAGAAGCACATCGAAAAGACCGTGATCAGTACGGCAGCTTGCACTGGAAGGAGCGGTCCTATTTAAAGTACCAAGCAAAAAAAGAACACAAAGTCTTCAGGCCAAAAGAGAAAGTAGAAAGAGATTCAAATGTACTTCCTATAATCATTAAAGGTATTTTTAAAAAGGATTTCATTTTACAACTCATTTCTTAGATTATGTATTTTTCACAAGTAGTTTGGGTCTTTTAGCCAACAATACTCGTTTTTCGGGGTGATTTTCTTAGTAGACACACTGCTTGATGACCATGGGGTTCGTTGTTCTTTATTAGGTAGGTCTCTGTACTGGTGAGCCTAAGGAGAAGTGAACTGAGTGCTCGGGTTAGCTTCTTGATGGCTCCCAGTGTGCTCTTGGCATCGTTGGTGCTTCCTCTGACATCAGGCTTGACCTTTGCTCTCCTCAGGTGATGTTGATGGTTCTGTTGAAGCCATTCTGGACCTTGTGGATACCTATGATGCATCACACGAGTGTAAACTAGACCTAGTACATTTTGGAGTGGGTGATATCACTGAAAACGACGTTAACCTGGCCGGAACTTTTGGTGGTAAGGATTCTCATTCCAACTTGTTTAAGTGTGCTTCCTAAGCTTTTTTTTTTTTTTTTTTTCCGCTGCTCATTCACCTGGCATTGACTCCCGTCAGCATCACTGCCTGCAGTCCCAGCCAGCCCCCGAGCCGAGTGGGATGTGCACTCTTGTGTCCGTGTGGCGGTGGTAGTCAAACCTGGGGACTGTTTCAAGCCCCAGTAGTGTTTCTCAGATTTTCTTTGTAGGCACTGCTATTGTCTCTCTCCTCCGCCTCCTAGTTTCCCACCCCAACCCAAGATTGGTCCTCTAGCAGATTTTAGGGTATTCCTAACACATCTAACCACTTATTTAGAAACTTTCTCCATCTTTTACTTCTGCCTGGTTTTATTGATAATTCTGCAAATCACATTTTTCTTAGATCAAAAGATCCTTTTAGCTTTAGATCAAACCTAGCAGGCAAGAGGGCCTGTCGTTATTCGTCAAACTAGTGATACAGGAAAGGACCAGGTCTAGTGCCAGCTAAAGTCCAAGCATTCTTGAATGATTCATCAATTATTTAGGAAGGGGTACTTTATGACTTGAGTAAGATGTCACCTCTATTTTGGAAAATGCTTAATGATTCAGAGTACTTATTAGGCAGTAGCTTTGTTCTCTGAAAGATATTGTAAACAGCATATTGGACAGGGTCTTAGTCATAGCACTATAATGGTTGATTTTCAAGATTGTGTTCTCCTTTTAATCTGTTTGGAATAATTTTAAAATTTGTTTTGTTTAAGGCAAGAGTACTTTGTCTTTTCCCTAAGTTATTTGCGTAGCATACTCCTTTTTATATTAGGGCACTTGAAATAATATTTCCTACGTGAATGGATATACAATGATAAATTTTCCTTGCAAAACCACTATTTAAAAAGTTTATAAAATTCTGTTTGCATTACTTTTAAAGTTAGTTTTGATGAAAAAATTCAACTAGCTTGGAAAGTGCTGGAAAGACAAACCTTTCTAATGTAGTTATTTGTGCAACTTCCTGATTTGATTTCTGCTCATCAGGTGTAATATATGGCTTCAATGTGAATGCCAGCAATGCTATCCAGCAGTCAGCTGCAAAGAAACAAGTAAAGATTAAACTTCACAAAATAATTTACCGGCTTGTTGAAGATTTACAGGAAGAACTGAGTATCAGACTGCCCTGCATTGTGGAAGAGCACCCAGTAGGTGAGTGTTCACTCAACACCACCCTGAAATAATGATGTCTAAGAGACTGTCCATAGCACTTAAAGAAACGTTTACAGAAACTCTTATCAAGTGTCTTCCTATATCATATCCTATGAGTAAGAAAAAAATTACTTCCTGGGTGAATTATTCAGGGTAACTGAGTGATATAAATACCTGCTCTGGGCAAGGATACAAAGGCAAAGCCCCAGGCACTTGCCCTTGAAAGTTCTTCCTATCCAGACAGACCCGAACAAATCGTGGTAAAAACAGCTACATTTTGACCAAAGGCTGGATACGTTAACAGTGTCATAGAAGGAGCCGTGAGATTCTGTGCTGAGGCATTGCAGAGAAATGAACTGTGAGGCGGGGTGGTAAATAGTAAATATTTAAAAATATTCTTTGGTCAGATTAAAGGCTAAACATTTCAATTTGATTGAATTACATTATCTGTTTTTCTCATCTCTGGAGTTTTTTTGTTTGAGTTTTTCATTTATTTAGTTTTACTGGAGGTTTTTTAAAGCTTTGTGTTTTAAGTTTTAAGCTTCCCCCCCAAAACACCCAAAATGCAAGGACAGTACAAAGAACCCCTATAGCTTTTACCCAATTCATCTTTTGTTTATATTTGCCCCACTTGCCTTTTCCCTGTATAGATGTAACATACAACATACGTATCTACTTTCCTGGATCATCTCAGTAAGTTTGAGATACTGTACTCCTTGCCTCTAATTCCTTGTATTTTCAAAAACAGGCATTCTTTTACAGGACCACAGAACAGTGATTAAACTCTAAAAGTTTAGCATGCACACACTACCGTCTAACTCACGGTCCACGTTCAAACTCTGCTGTCTGAATAACGGCCTCTGAAGATGGGTATTTGACCCCTGGTTCGAGATCCTGACGTTCATCCCGCCCTTTGGCTCCAGAAAAAAGGATTTCTCGAGAATTTGAAATGCTGCTTTGCCCTTTCCCCCTTTTGATCAAAATTCTTTTGCAGGATCTTTGGTCAAAATGTTCCGTTGTGATAGTTCACCACCACTCGTTCTTCTGGTCTCATGGCAAGGGAGGCAGTTGTTGACGGAGGGAATGGGCCCCCCATTCCATGGTCCTCCCATGGCTAACTCCCCTGCTCCAGATGAACAGGGATCACCTCTTGTACCTTGAAACGGCCTCTTGGCTGCTTTGAAGACCCCAGGAACTCGAAGCACTAACATGAAACAGTAAACCTCCAACCAAGGAACCAAATTGCAGGTGTTTGGTTGTACGCAACCTCAGCATCGACCTTTTTGGGGTCATTGTTATACACCTTTAATCTTTGTACTTTGGAATGCCAGAAGTGATGTTTTTCCCTGCTTCCTTAGTTTTCTGTTCTTCTTCCTAAAGGTGAGGCTTCTATCCTAGCCACCTTCTCAGTGACAGAAGGGAAGAAAAAGGTTCCTGTGGCTGGCTGCAGAGTTCATAAAGGACAGTTGGAAAAGAGAAAGAAATTTAAATTAATCCGTAATGGACATGTCATTTGGAAGGGTAAGCAAAATCAGAATGCTTATTTTGACATCTATTGATTACAATTGTTTCCTTCTGCGCCACACTGATACATTAGTCATTACTTCCCATGGTCCTCTGCTGATCTTGTGAGTACCCAGGCTCCCCATCTCAAGCCTACTCTTCCTAAGCATGGTCCCTCTGGACTCAGCAACCTGAGCCACCTAGGTCTGTTATCACAGTCACTCAAATTTATTCATTCTATCACTTCCTGAAATCTCTCACTCCCCTTAGCTGGTCACAAGGGATCCTTCCTGTCCTCTGGCTGATGCACTTAAGATGATCCATTATCCAATCTGATTCTGTAAACCTTGAAAAATTGCCTACAAACTGCCTTTCCAGCAAGGTCTTTCACGTTTGGTATTTTCCTTAAACTTTTGCCTACATCCTGTCCTTTATCTTAGTTTCTCCAAGCTTCAAGTCCTGAGTGCATGCCTATCCTCTATAATAATGTCTCACCTACCTTTAGGAGATAAAATTATCTTTTATTACCAAGTTTTTACAGTAAACATTTTCTTTGACATAATCCCATCTTTTAAATATGAGGATCAAGACTTAATAGAACCATTTATGAGCTATAATCTTTCAGTATTTGACATCATTGTCCTTCAAAAAAATTTAGGACTCATATATTTTATAAAATTTGCCAAGGATTTCAGTATTCTTTCAATTTCAGGATACATAGTAGATACTCAGTATTTGGAAAAGATATGAACTATTAAAGTTTTTTTTCTTCCTTAAGGTTCCTTAACCTCACTGAAACACCATAAAGATGACGTTTCAGTTATCAAAACTGGTATGGATTGTGGTCTCAGTTTGGATGAAGAAAACATAGAATTTAAAGTGGGAGATGAGATGGTTTGTTATGAAGAAAAAGAAATTCTAGCCAAAACTTCTTGGGATCCAGGATTTTAAATTAAAAAAAAAAGAAAAAGATTTAATGTCTTTTATTTATAGAAGTCAAAGTATTCACATTGTTCTACCAAGTAGTAATATACACCAGAAAATACTGCGCTACAGAGACAACCTGACTTGGGAAGTCCTCAGGCAGAAATCATGGAGTGGAGCAGCAATGTAATGAAGTGCAATTGTAAATCACTGTTATCAACTTAACAGACCAGTATTACCCATTTCAGTATGTACGGGTTGCAACTCAATATTAAAACGAAAATCCTCACAACTGTAACAAGAGTTAAGAACACAATAAAACAACCAAAACTCTCAATGCCAAGTGTCCCTGGAAGCGGAGTACGGATATGCAGATTTGGCAATGTTGATTTGTATGTTTTTATGATCTTGCCCAAAAGTTGTAAAGAATTTCAACTTGCTTAGAGCCATTATCAGTGTTTATGGAAGCAGCAGTCAAAAAGATCAAACGACATGTTGAATTGGGCAAATCCATTGCACAAGACTTTAAAATGAAGACCAAGGAAGTTGCTCTGAGGACCAAGGTGAGCCTGACCAAGCCAGTCTTCTACACTGGCCTCACATGCACAAGCAATTGGAGAATTGATGCATTTGGATTATAGCACAGCAAAGGTTATGTATTAAATCTTAACTAGTAATAATTAAGTACACCCCCCCCCCAATTGATTTAAAACGCCATGGACTGTCAGAACAAAATAATCTTGGAAGTAGCCAGAATACTCAGAAGGAAGACCAAGTGAGACTAAAGGCTCCATGTACTTCAGACCTTATGGGAGGAGAGATCAGTCCCTGGAGTTAAGAACCCTAGTGCAATGAACTGAAAATGCCTCCAACAGAGGGTGCAGGACCAGGCAAGGCTTCCTTCTGCGGTGTGCAGCCTCTCGGTGCACAAAGTGTAACCTTTATAAAGACTCCCTGGGCAAAGCCACCACTCCCGCCCCATTGCTGCAGATTGAATTGACTCGCAACCCTATAAGATGGCCCCATCTTTGCCCTGGAAGAGTGGTTAGTGGGCTCAAACCACTAACATTTGGGCAAAAACAGTATACCAAATACTGCTTGCGATTCTGTTAGCACAAAGTACTCTATATTCCCTGTACTGCTTAGGGCCAACTCAAACCACGCAGGAACTAATTCACTACTTAGGAAATAGAACTAGTTGCTTTAGGCAAGATCATACACTTAACAAATACAAACCAACTCATTCAGACAACATGTATTAACACCATGACTCTCCTGCTAGAATGCTGCTAATTTCTTAATATAAAAGATATAAAGGACACTGGCATTTTAAGGGCACACAGGGAGGCTTTATCAAAGGATATAAAAATATCCTTGAATAGGACTGAAAAAATTATGTAAATAAAACACAACTACTAAATGATCATGGCTTTTATTAACCAGTACAGTTACTTGTCTTCTGGTTTGTTGAAGCAGTAGGTCAGACAGCACTTGCCGCAGTAATGTCTGTCAAAGTGGCTGGCCATGAAAACCCCAGCACCACACTCATCTGAGGGGCACTCGCGCCGAAGGCGGCTAATTTTGCCATTTTCATCCACCTGAAACAGACAAACTTGCCATTAACACACACACACACTAAGAAAACCACTAACAAGCAGTAATAGACGAAAGTGCTTGAAATCTGAATTTTAAAAGTTCAGAGGACCAAGGATGTTTGCAGCAGTAGAGCTAAGACCAGAACACAGATCTGATTTCCAACCTTGATTGAAACATGCAGTTAAGGCGACAAACTTATTACATTGAACAAGACTCAAAACCACAAGTGGCATTCATGCTAAGCAAATAAGAACTTATTTCTCAAAAATCCTGTTTCCAGAACAATCTCATGTAAGCAGCCTGAAGTATATTACTAGTGATTACATTTCCAAATAAGCAAAAGGCTTGCTGATATTCTAACACCTTGATGCAGCTCACCTTATAGTATTTTAAGACGGCCAGCTTAACCTTCTTTCTCTTATGCTTGTTCTTCTTGGGAGTGGTGTAAGACTTCTTCTTCCTTTTCTTAGCACCACCGCGGAGTCTTAGCACAAGATGAAGAGTGGACTCCTGTTCACGGAAGAGGGTGAAACAGATTTTTAAAGAAGCTCGTGCTGCCATTCATTTCCTATCTGGACAAAACAGAACACACAATGCCACTCGAAGTGTGGTGCAAACCCAAGCTACAATAACCAGAGGGAGGGGAAAACTTGGTTATTTTAATGGCAGGGAGATTAAAACACACATTAAAGACTTTCAATCATTATCAATATACTTATTACAGGATTGTAGCTCAAATTTGTGTGTAGGGGGTCACGTGGGACTCTTACGAAATGAACTGTCATTGTACTGTCACATTTAGGAGACGTAGATGAACAGTTCAGAATCTGCTTTTTAAAAGTAAACAAACACCTTAGGAAAATGAGCTAATTCCAGGAACCCAAGCGGAAAGCGAATTTTGAGGATGAGGGCAACAAATGTGTGCTTTACACAATTGATGTATGTATGGATTGTGATGAGTTGTATGAGCCCCAATGAAACGATTAAATAATAAGATGGAAGAGGCCCCAATAAAAGTTTTTTTAAAAAAAGATGAATTCAAATATTTAAAAAAAAGTAAACACCTTAGAGATATATATCGGGGATTTCCACCAATGAAACACAACCTGACGCTGTGATAACTACTTTCACTTGTGTCAAAATTACCACACCGATTCTCATTTAAAAACGACTGCTTCCCCAAGCCTACCTTCTGAATGTTGTAGTCGGACAGGGTGCGTCCATCTTCCAGCTGCTTGCCAGCAAAGATCAGCCGTTGCTGATCGGGAGGAATTCCTAGTGAGAGGAAAAACGAACTATTACAAAACAAACCTGACACCAACGGACTGTTATTAATCGCTACTGCGGCCATCACTGTGCTGCACTACAAGGTAAGGCAGGGCCT
>NW_022106471.1:16586749-16590499 GCF_000313985.2 Echinops telfairi
GGGGTTCAGTTACTCATCTGTCTGAAGGTGCCCAGGCATTTCTTGGAGATGCCTCAGCGTGGCGTCGCACAGCCGGGTTCAGCCCCGCTGCAGTTCTCCCCTGGAAGAGTTCACTGCCTCTGTCCTATCCTGACCCCCGACTTTTCCCGTTTCCAGCCCACCCTGTGTCTGCAGACTGCTCATCCTAAAAGGTGAAAAGGGTTGCCCGCATTCGACTTACCAGCTTCGTTCTGCCTCACTGTTGAAGACCCCGTTCCTAGATAGGACATCCGGCTGCTGCTTCCCTTGCTGCCCAGGCTGCCAGCCCTCATGACTGGCTTTACATTTTGATGATTGACATTCCTATCCCATATTTTAGCACTTCTGAAGAATTCATTTCCTCCTCTTGTCACACTCTTACAAGGAAACTCCTGGATAGTTATTTACACCCATTGTCTCCATTTTTACCTTTAGCTGACTTTCAAACCCACCCCTGTTTGTCCCTATCGTTTTAGTGAAATAGCCCTTGTTCTGGCCATGGTCACTGATGACCTCCAGATTGGCTAGCGCCAGTTCATCTTGTTGATCAGTTACCAGCATTTGACACAATGGTTCACTTCATCTTTGAAACACTCCTCGCCTGGCTTCCAGGATACCCGTCTCCATTCTTCAGTACTTCTGTACAGGTGACTTGTATCTCTCCCTCAGACCTTTTACCTGAGCTTTACGCTGTCTGCTCCACATAGCTAGTAGGCCAGCTCCAAACCCGTTCTCGTGAAATGTACTGTTCCCGCGTATGGATGGCGATTATCATCCTCATAATTACTAAGCCCAGAAAACTTAGTTGTCTTGGGATCTTCTCATCGAACCCTTTGGCAAATCTTTAGGCTTTGTTCTGGAAATACCTGCGAAGGATTTCTCACCATCTTCACCTGATTCAAAGCACCACCATCCTGCTGTCGCCGCCTCATGATTCCTGTTTGGGCTTACATCTCCTGGAGCCCGCAGAGGCGGCGATTATTGAAACATGTGCCAGCAAAGGTACCCCTCTACCCTCAACCCTCTGGTGGTTTCCTAGTTCACCCAAAGCCTCAGTTTCTGTAGGCCAGGCTGTCTCTCCAGCTCCAGAGCCTCTGGGGGCCACAGTCTAACCTGTAGCTTCTGTTAGTTGCCAAGCCTGCCCCGAGAAAGGGCCCTTTTTCTAACCTGCAGAGACGCTCTTGCCTGGAAGGCCTGGGGGCTTGCCCCCTGGGCCCCGCCCCCACTTTGCACCCAGCTTTGTTTCCTTTTGCAGGTCTCTGTGGCAAGGTCCCGGGACTTCTGTCTCTCCTGCTTCACAAACAACAGCCCCCTCTGGGTTTTCTTGCTCTTAGTCTCCCACACTCCGCTTTTCTATTTCCACACAGCTGACGCCGCCTTTCGTAGACTGTTTTCATGTCCGTGTGCGTGTAGCCACTCCCCCGCTCCTCCCCTCCCTCCCAGACGTGGCCTGTGAGGCTAGGGGCTTCGTGAGGCTCGGGGCTTCGCTTCGTTGGTGCAGTAACCCCAGCGTCTGGCACGCAGTAGACGCTCCGGGTGTATTTGTGGAATCAACAGATGCCGCACAGCGTAAGCGTCATCCTCAGGGTTGTAGTGAGATGCTTGTAGCCCACGTGCCCCCCTCTGCCACCCTGCCTTCTCTGCTATGCAGAAGTGGCCCATTCACCAGGCCCACTAGACCTGACTGGGAATCCGGGGCATCCCTGAGCACACCTGGTAGGAGGAAGGCAAGAATGTCTGTCCTGTCGGGTTGACCTGTTGTGCCCAGGGGCATCCTTCAGGTAGTAGGGAACCTTAGATGTGTTCTGGTTTGAGGGCCCCACACCCTCTGGTCTGCTGGGTGGTGGCTGGTCAGTCAGCAGCTACAGGAGGCCGGGTGGAGCAGGGCTGCAGCGTGGGCTGCGAACCACTGTTAGAGTGGGACTCAAAGGAAAGCGGGCCAGAGTGTGCGCAGGTTTCAGTGGACAGGTTCTTGAAAGGGTGCTTAGATTGGACTGAGGGTGAAGGGGGCAGGGTGAGGGGTGGAAGACAGAGTGGAGAGAGAATAGTCGAAAGTAGGAGAGGGAGAGCTAGAGAGGAAGAGAGAGAGGGACAGACGTGAAGCCACATGAGAAGGTGAAGAATGTCAGAGGGCGAACACATGAATCCCACGTTATAAACTTTGGGACAGAAATAAATTACGTCTAAAAGGAGCCCTTACTCTCCCCTCCCAAAGCCCCCCCAACCTCACCATTGACTGAGGCACCAGCAGAACAGTGACGAGAAGGGGAAGGTTTCTGTGAGGTGTCTTGAGAAGACGAGGTGTCGCGCTAAGGTAGGTAGGGATGGAGAAGGGTTAGAGACACGCTATGGCTGACAACCTCAGCGTCACTGCTGTCCACTTTAACCACAAGACCAGCAGGTGGAAACTTCGGCGGTGAAACTTCGGCGGCTCCTTAGGAGAAGCTTTCTGCGCCCGTAAAGATGGACAGCCTCCAAAGCCAGAGGGGCAGCTCTGTTTGATACCCTGCAGGGTCACCATGCTGCAGAATTGATTGGATGACAGCGAGTGCTGCCTGTTTTGTTTGGCAATGGGTTCTGTTTTTGTTATAAGACAAAGTGAGTGTGTAGTGTATTTTCACTCCGTCTCTTTCTGAGATATGGAAAGTGATTCAACAGCCCGGCAGAGAAAGGCTAGTTGAGCTACAACTTGGAACAGGCTCTCTGTGCTTAACAACAGCCTGGCGGGGCCCTCGACATCCTCTGCTTTGTCAGGAACTAGGCTTCCTTGTGGTTTCTCTGAAATCCTGTTTGGCTGCTTGAACGAGGCGCCTCCCCTTGTAGAGCTGAGGTGTAGAGAGGTATGTTGAGATAGGAGTCAACCCTGGAAATATGGAGAGCAGATTAGAAGGATGGGAGAAGATTTATGGAGACCTCCCAGGAACACAGAGACAAACCGAGGGGGTAAGGACAGTTCCCTAGAGCCAGCAGCCCGACTTTGGACTTGAAACAAGCAGTATTTGTTCAGACCACCTTCTTGTACCTCTGTGACAGCAGCACCAGACAGCCAGCACCGTGGAGGGGGTTGCTTAGCATGTTGACTGTAACCAGTGGTGTTGAATTACACACTTGACATGGTGACAGTGGCGCATTTTAGTTAAAATAATGTCCTGCCTCGCCAGGCGTTGTAGCCGGCGTTCTGTTGGTGTTGTGTGATGAGCTCTCAGGAACCATCTTTTGAAGCCAAGGTAACGATTCTTCTAACACAGCTGGGAAATGTGGCTGCTTGAGAAGCGTACCCAGAGCATTGCTTGTTATCTCTGACATGGCTGGTGCATGCGTGCCTTACCTGTACTTTTCTGTTATACTTTCATATGAACGATGGAAATGAAAGGTAAAAATTCACTTTTGTTTGGCAAGCATTGATTTGATTTATTAATAGTGGTAAGGCAATTTTCCCATGTGGGATTCATGGCAGCACAGGAAAAGTGTAGTCAGCGTCCCTGACGTGGGAAGGTGGGGACTATGAGTGAGTGTCCGGGCATGTCGGTTTTCACCAGAGTGGAAACAGGAAAATGTTCCCAGTCGCTGTGGCTTGTGTGTGCCAGGTGACCATGGGTCCACCAAGCAGGTCGTGACTTGGAGAGATAGTGACCTTGCTTGGGTTACCAAGACATCTACCGAGGAGTTTCCCACATCAGGTAAACCAAATACTAAACCTTTTTGTAAGGGTTTTTGGGGCGCGAAGCGGAA
>NW_022106471.1:16591742-16605354 GCF_000313985.2 Echinops telfairi
GGCAGTCTGTGTCCATGACAACGACAGCCTTGGAAATCCTCCGGGGCAGTTCTAGGCTCTCCTGTAAGGTTGCTGTGAGGTTGAATTGTCTTGATGGCAGTGGGCTTGCTTTTAATGAGTTTGAGCTACAACTTGGAGCAGGCTATGTGTGCTTAACAACAGCCTGGCGGTGCCTCCGACATCCTCCTGCTTTGTCAGGAACTAGGCTTCCTTGTGGTTTCTCTGAAATCCTGTTTGGCTGTTCCACCCTACCACACTCCCGGTATCACCACTCTCACCACTGGTCCTGAAGGGATCATCCATCCTGGATTCCCTGTGTTTCCAGTTCCTATCTGTATCAGTGTACATCCTCTGGTCTAGCCAAATTTGTAAGGTAGAATTGGGTACAATGGCTCCATGTATTCCTTCCATCTTCTTTGGTGTTATTCAATAAATTTTTTCTCTTTTGACTTTTTAACTCCAACTGTTTATACATTTCATTTTACTTAGACTTTTTATTGATTTACTTAAAAAAAATTTTTATTAGGAGCTCTTGCAATCCATACATCAATTGTATCAAGCATATTCATACATCTGTTACCATCATTATTTTCTAATCATTTGTTTTCTATTTGAGGCCTTGGTATCAGCTACTCTTTATTCCCTCCCACCCACCCTTGTGATCCCTTGATAAATTATAACTATTAATAGTTTAATATTTTACACCGAGCGCTGCCTCCCTTCCCCCACGGTTTCTTGTCTGTATTTGTGTCATGCTCCGGTCTAGCCAGAACTGAAAGGCAGGACTGGGGTCATGGTAGTAGGGGGTGAGGAAGCCTCAAGGAACCTGTTTCTTTGGTGCTACTCTGCATCCTGGTTGACTCATCCCTTTCTCTGACCCTTCTGTGAGGGGATATCCCATTGTCTACAGAAGGGCTTTTGGTCTCAGCTCTGATGCCCTTTGTTCTCAACAATATGTTTTTGGGGGGTGTTTGTTTGTTTTGGGTCTTCTGGTGCCTGTTACCTGATTCTGTCAATACCTCATGATCACTGGTATGCTTTTCCCATTTGAGCTTGTTGCTTCTCTGCTAGATGTCCACTTGTTTAACTTCAAGCTGTTAAGACCACACACACTCTATCTTTTGATAGCCAGGCACCATCAGCTTTCTTCACCACATTTGCTTGTGCACCCATTTTTGTCTTCAGTGATTGTGCCAGGAGGGTGGGCATCACAGAATGCCAGGTTGTTAGAACAAAGTGTTCTTATGTGAGGCAGAGTTTGAGCAGAAGCCCAAACTCCATCCACTACCTCAATGTATTGCCATATAAATATATGTACATATGTTAATACCTTTATTTTTGTGAATTAATGTATTTGCATATATGCACACCCATGTTTATACCTCGATCCATAGCTTTACTTCCTAGACCTTTCCTGTTTCCTTTTACCTTCCGCCTGCCCCACTGTCATGCTTACCCTTCTTCTATCTCTTAGTACTTCCTCTCAGCTAGATTGCTGTTACCTCAACACCCCCAGGATCTCTGCGCACTCCTCGTTGTTGACTTTAATCTCCTAGCTGTTTCCCTGTCTATGGTGTTGTTTGCTTACTGCACCCTTCCCCCGCCTTCTACCACACAGTCCCTCCAGAACCGCTGGTCACGTTGCTTTCTCCTTGAGCTTGCTTCCCATGCCTATCTCAAAACTTTCTGGTCAAGCAGCAGGAGCACCAGGCAGGTGATTCTACCTGGTTTCCATCTTGACTCCTTAGAACTACTTAGTCTTTTTGAGCTACACTTTGAATGTTTCTGTTCGGCATTTTTACTTTAACATTTCTTCTATTTGCTTGAATTTCTACATTCAAGAAAAAATTTCAGAATCTCTTCTGACATTCATTTTTGCCCTTTCTTTCTTTTTTGTCTTTTTAATGACCTTCTGCTTTCTTCATGTCCTTGATGTGATTCTATACCTGAGTCATTGCTGTTCAACGTGTGAAGTCTAGTTTTGAGACTGCCTGTAAGCTCAGGTGGGATATATTCATGGTCACCCTTTGATGCTCATAGAGTTCTTTTGCTTTTTTGTAGCTTCAGCGTTAGCATTTGGAGATCTGCTCTGTAGTCCGTGCCTGTTCTTGCTCGACTGATGACCTTGAGCGCCCCTTTCGCCTCTTGCCACAGACGTAACTGGTTTGATTCCTGTGTAGTCCATCTTGTGAGGACCATACTTGCTGTCTTCATTTATGTTGTGGAAAAAAGTGTTTGCAACGGATAAGCTGCTGGTCTTGCAAAATGTTATCTATCCTATGATCTCTGGTGCCATTTCTGTCTCCGCCAGTATCCATGCAGTGGCAGTGTGTTTGGTTTGGGGTATGGAAATTCCATACAAACATTACTTCCTCTGAAATCCTATTGAACTGTGCAGAATTTGGAAACTATAAATTATTTATGCCTAGAACATTTTGGTTTAAAAAATAGTTTTAAAATTTTTAATTACTTATTTTTGAATGGGCAGTACATGCATGAGATTACTCAAAAATAAGCCAATAAAGAAGAGTATAGGACAGAAGTCAGTGCCTTGGACCCTAGAATCCCTTTCCCTCTGCAGATGCCTGGTTTCTTCTGCTCATTCCAGAGATGGCCTGCACTTAAGCACCATCAGGAATGATTGGGCTGTATCGTGATGAGGAGGGCTTCAGTGTAGGAACTGCGGCGACAGATCAGCCAGTCTGAGCTAATAGGGACGTGAAGGGAACCAAGATTTCAAGGCCTGAATGAAGTCAGAGAAGGAAGATCTGTATGGGATCTAGAATTGGGGAAATTAGAGCTGGTATTCGTTTTAACCGATGTCTGTGTTCATACCAAGAGGAGCAAAAACATGGTCTTCTGTTACTCACATACTTAAGCTCACAAGTACTGTACCAATCCACAGAGAGCCTGGATTCAATAAGTGCTGTCTTAAGTGGTCAGTCATGTTTGAGTGCCAAGTGCAAGCGCACGTTTTTAAACTTTTATGCTTCTAGTTGCTAATCAGGCTTTTTAAAAAAAGTAATCTATAATACTGTTTGCAAGACTTGTGATCCATAGTCTTCTAGAAAAATGTTCCATATCATTGGCAGCAAAATCTTCTTCCAGGTAATAGAGTATGTCACTGCATACAAATCCATTCTTACTTCAATCAAAAAAGAATATGATGCCTTTATCGAGACCATAAAGAAAGGCCGAAGCACCGCATTGTATGTTCATGGAAGACTTAAAGTCATGGCGGCAGAGCCCACAACCTTGGTCTATCACAGGAAAAGAATAACTCAACTTGAAGCAAAGTAAGTGTCCTAGCCCTTATCCTCAAAGTGACCGCTGCTGCTTGATGATATCAACTACCCAGCACAAATAATCAGTGTTTCCGTTTTTTTAATTACAGTTTTTCATTTTAAGCCATGTGTTCTGTGTTAACCTCACCCGCCAATTTGAAATATTGCTATGTAATCTTACACTGTTTCACTTAAAAAATAACTGAAGGCACATTGGCATATCATAAAATCAGGGAGACAGGAAATCGCCCCAGGTAGCTTCCTGCGTAGATTTGACAGAACCATGTCAGGTTATCCCTGAACCGTAGCACCCCATCTTACAGTGCTCAGCAGTAAGCGCTGGCTCGGAGAGAGTGAAACACTCACTCGTGGTTCCTAGTGTTTTACTTGTTAATGATGGCCAAGCATGGGGGAAAGAGAGTTTCAGATCCCTCTAGAACATTCTGTAAAGTTGAATTGTTCTATCTGGTAATATGGCTGGGTAGATGCTGCAGCAGACTGTCCTCCTGGGGGAAAATGTTCCATCAAACGAGAAAGGAAAGCTGTTCAAAGTGCCAGGAAGCTAGCAAGATAATAAACGATCGTGCCAAAATCTAGAAAAATCTAAAGATGAGCAGAGCTCTACGGCTGCTCTGGACCAGAGGACAGTTATAAATTGTGCCCACATGGCCTGGGGAACAAGAGACAAAGCCCAGGATCTGCTTACGGGGCGGAGTCCACAGCAAAGCCTTTTCCTGAGAAAGCTAAGACTGCTTGTAGGCTGAACCACCCACCTCAGCAGAACAAGAGCAACAACAGAACGTAGAACTTGAGACATGTTGGTGACAACTGGGCCTGTGTGTGGCCTTCTAGCCACGGTCACATCTCTTAGACCATCTCTAAAATTGGAATCATGCCACTTAGAGTGCCCCGACAACTGCTTTCCCATGGCAAAAGCACTGTGAGTCATTCTGGAGGAATTTTCATAAGTAATTGTTAAGGGAAAGAAGTAATTCACAGGGAAAAATAGCTCAGCAGATAAGACAGTGTGGCATCATGAGCAACAACCAGCAAACAACACAAAGCAAAAATAAATGCAAAGACTTCAGATACTAGAATGACAAGGAAGATCACAAAATGTGCCTGTTACCTACATAGGGCGACCCTGTTGGCAGTGGATTTATGTTTACTATGTTAAAAAAGAACAAAGCCAAAAGACAGTGGGAACCACAGCTTCATTCCTATCATCAAGACCACATTCCAACTAATACTCCTTTCTCTTTATTTCCAACTTTGCATTCCAATTGCCAATAACTATCAGTGCATCTTGATGGCATGTTTGATCAATTTCCAACGAAGGCTGTTGCTAGAATTGCCAGTTTCTGTGTCAAGTCACTTCAGTGGTCAGTGCACGCATGTGACTAATGGTTATGGTCACTGGATTTCCTTGTATGCGGAGAGACATTGTCCTATCCCCGACAGCAGTGTCCTCAAGAAAGACCTTGGGATGTCCTTGTTGAGGATGATGCAATGTCATCCCTTCGATTGTGCCGCTCTTGACATAGTAAGTCATGTGGCTTTCTGACTCATGGCCAAAAATAATGTATAAAACAGTAATCTATTAAACATTGAAATATATGACGATCAGATAAAGTTGGTAAGAAGGAGGATGAAGTTAAAGTGTTGTAAGATTCACGTAGTATAAAACATGAAGTTAGAGAACAGCAAAGCAAACCTGACAAAATATAAGGGAAGAAATGATTAAGATAAAAATAAAACTAACTAAAAGGTAATCTCCCAAACCAATTCTTTGAGAAGACTTCTATGTTTGACAAATCTCTGTAAAATTGATCGCAATAAAAGGATGGAAATAGATGCCAGAATATATAATTTTGCTGACTGCATATATTAAAAAAAGGGGCTGTCTTAATAATTGATTGAAAACTAGTTGGGAATTATGTGAAATGGAAATATTTGGAAAAATTACATTTTACCCAACCTGACTAAAGAAAGAACCCAAATTAATCTGAAACTCATCTAAAGAAGCAGAGGATATTTTCAAACATGAGATTTCCATGCAGATGACTTGGGTAAAAATATCCCCGATGTCAGAGGGAATATAACTCAATATTAGTGCCCCCCCATTATCATAGCATAAGATAGAAATGGCTGTGCCCCTCTTATGGTTGAATTTAGCCCATTTTGATACCACCCCCTGATAAGAGAACAGAGAACAAAAGCCGGTATCACTTCTGGATGAATCTGGACATCATAAATCAGTCACAAAAGTACAAGCACGGCATGATCTTACATTTGTCAAGGGACACGAAGAGGTGTGTGCACAGAAACCAGCATTCACTGGTGGCTACCAGGGCGCGGAGGGGCAGGGAGGAGACTTCTGGTGACAGGAAAGGTTGCGCTGAGTGAAGCCTGCGCACCTTTACCAAGGAGCATGGCAAACACTGCGGAGGGAGCGCACAGGGATGATGAATGCTTTGGGTGATGAAAAGGCGCTTGGTAACTTAAACATGATGAAAACAAAGCCTTCGGTCCATCAAAAGACACCATTCAGAGGGCGAAACCCAAGCTACAAGCTGGGAGAGGATACCCATGACAGCGAGATGCGGCAAAGGCGCTGTGGAAAGAACACGTGACAAAAAAGACAAGGAGCAAAGGGCTTGCCTCACTGCCTGGAGCCCCTGTCAGAGCACAGGGTAGAACGGCCTCTGCATTTCTGAGACACCCGATGGGAGTGGGAAGTGCTGTCTTTTCTCCTGGGGAGTGCTGGTGGTTACCGCCGGTTGGCCTTGTAGTTAGTAGCTCAATGAGTAACCACTACTCCACCAGGGATCGGGCCATTCACCAAAGAGGATGTCTGGTGGCCAACAAACACATGCAAAGATGCCCAGCCTCTGGCCCAGGCTGTTTCCTTTCTCGTGTTGCAGCTTCCTTGCTGCCTAAAAAACAAGAGACTTCAATTTCCTTTCCAGAGTGTGACTGCCCCTGGCCACAAGGAACGAGCCCATAACCAGCATTCTAAAAACGGAAGTTATTAAGGGTTCGGGGAGCTGATCGACTGACATTTTCTGCCTGCTTTGTAGTTCTTGCTTCCCTTTGGAGGCGATACCTGAAGCCTAGTTGGATCTCTGTCAGTCATCCCTCCACACAGAAGGCCCTAAAGACAGAATGCTTTCTCCCCATCCCAGCAAAACCTCTTGAAGGTCTGAAACATAATGGGTGTTTTTTGTCAACTGGACCCCTGGCGATGCTGGTGGGTTAGTGTTGGACAGCTAACCATAAAGCCAGTGGTTCAAACCCACCAGGAGCTTTGCAGGAGAAAGAAGAGGCTGTCAGCGCCCATGAAGATTCACAGCATAAAGCCTTGGAAACCTTCCACAGGATGGATGCCAGCCAGAACTGACTCCTTGGCAGTGAGTTGGGTGTTTTATTTGGGGTGTCTCAAATAGCGTGCATTTCAGAGGTGACTCAACCAGCTGATGCCCATTTCGCTGTGTCGCACTGCCTGTGAAGGGACGGACAGCGCCCGATCATTCTTCTTGGAAAAATTAGGCCAGTCTGTTAACTTGCACATGCGTACAGTAGACTGCTTTGAAGCAGGCCTGCCGTCCATCAGCCAAGCTTATTGTGAGGGAAGCCACAAAATCGGGGGACTCTGGACTGTGGACAAGTACATTGTGTTGTTTTAAGTAAGCAAGTTAGGGATCGTTTGTTACAGCAACAATGACCACGGGGAAACCACTCCAAGGGGCTCAAAACGATGGTGGCCTCGTGGGCCGGAAAGGTAACAGTATCCACCTCCCTTGTCTAGTTGAACTGAAGGCCCGAGGAGAGTTGATTGTGCACTGCTGTGCATCTGTGCTGTTGGGAATAGGTGCAACTTCAGGTGTCGCTCATTTCTTACACTGAGTACTGAGAGAGCATGCTTCCCTACCTTTAGAGGTAAGTGCTAAGTGATAGATAATAGCAATTTAAAAGAAAACTTTTCTGGTGGGAATTTTAAAATTCTGATTTTCAAAGACCCTATTTTCTGGTCTGGACGCTCTTTAGATGTTTATAAACAGAATATCGACATTCTCCAAATAAACCCAGATGGAATAATGTCATTGAGTCTTGCTGTCCTAAAGACAGATTTATTCAGTATTTAATGCATGCATAAGACTCTGAAGCATGAAATTACAAATAAAGTTGTTCCCCACGACTCACAAAAAGATAATGGAATTTTCCCATGGACCTTTTGAAGACCTCTCTTACATTATGAAAATCGTTTTCAAATTTCAAAGGTAATTTTTGACTAAATGAATAAATATAATACTCAGTGATCAAGTTACTGAGTTTAGCATTTATACATTTCCAAGGGGGTTAAGGACCATCTTGAGATTGCATTGGTTCTCAAAAAGAAAGCTGCTCTTCATGCTGAGATTAGCTAGCCTTCTCAGGGGACTTCCTGAGAGTCAACAAACGTTTAAATGAGAATTAGCCAAAATAAAAGTATGATTTAAACTCATGCTGTTATGATCCAAGAATTTAATTAGTTGACAGAAATATAAGAAAACATCTCTGTTTTTCAGAATAAGGGTTATTGAAAATAATTCCTCAAGGATCCAAATGCAGATCGAGACCATGAAACAGCTTAGAGCAGAGTATGAAAAGAAAGACAGAGACGATTGTTCTTTCTCCAAAGGTCCTTCGAATCCCATTCCAGGTACAACATTTTGTTTAAAGTATCGAGAGCTATTCCAACGATGACATATGACAGAAATGGACATCGGTGTGCGGCTAAGTGTACATTTACCAGTTGTGGGCTGTATAGGCACTTCAAATATTACTCCAGGCAGATTCGAAGAAATGAGCAGGTTAGAGCCTGACTGTATCGGATAGTGCATACGTGTAATGCCTCTGGTTCCTGGATCACCTGGGAACCTATTAGAAATGCTTATCCTCAGGGCCCACTTCTGACCTGCTGAATCAGAAGCCAGGGGAGAGCCAGCAGTCCGTGCTACGCTCCCCAGCTCAGGAAGGACAGGTGGGAAATGGAAGGCCTGCCATGTGCTGTGCGCTGGGGAATGGCTGGCTCCTCTGGTTTCACATCTTCAGGAACTGGAGTACATCTAGAGTCATGCAGGAGTTGAGAGGTTTGCATGGTGAGAGTGAATGGTGTCAGATTATCCCGTGAGCAAGGAAATCTGTAGTGATCACCGAAACCCAGGTGAAAATGTTCACTACAGATTAGTAAATAAGCCACGCTTGCTTGCCTTGCTTACTGGATAATCCACCAATCATTCATCCAGGAGAGATTATTCAGACTGTAAGGATTATAACCAGGAGTGAGTAGATCTTTTTTCCTTGCCCTTATCCAGAGGCAAGGAGCCCTGGTGGCGTAGTGGTTATGTGTTGGGTGACTAACTGTAAAGTCACCAGTTTGAAACCACCAATCGCTCTGTGGGAGAAAGTTGAGGCTTTCTATTCCCTTCAAAGTGACAGTTAAAAAAAAAGAGTGACAGTCTGGGAAACCCACCAGGGCAGGTCTGCCCTGTCCTATAGGGTGACCATTGGTCAGAATTGACTCGATGGCAGTGAGTTTGCATTTGTTTGGTGTAACCAGTGGCGGGATCAGTAAGTGGGAATTTTCGGAAGATGGATGAATGGGAGAGGCTATTTTCGGAGGTAATGGGCTGCACCATACTGCTGTTTTGTGCCACCAAGCAGGTTCCAGTCCACAATGACCTTCTAGCTAGGACAGAGTAGACAGAACTGCCCAGGGATGGTCTAGAGCAGACTCCAGCTCTTGCTTTTACAGAGCAGCTGGTGGGTTTAAACCACAGACCTTCCCATTAGCAGCCAAGTGCTATTACAAATGCTCCACTACCCACTGCCATGAGTGGGCCTGACGCAAAGCGACCAGGGCTTCCAAGGCTGGAGAGTTGGATGGAGGCAGATGCCAGCCCTTCTCCCACAGGGTGACTGGTGGTTCGCACTCCTGGCTTGTTAGTTAGCCTCCAACACAACCCAGCACCCAGGATTGCCAATGAGGGTGAACGATTATTTTGCATTTCCTCAAAGGAACTAGACGTACTTAAAAAACATACAATTGTGGCCAGCAAACTACAGATAAGATACCTGCAGGTAAGTACAGAATAGGTGACACAGTGATGAACCGCTGAGAGAGTCAAATAAAAGAAGGGTTAATATGACCAGCCAAGGAAGTTTCTGGGTAATTTCAATGTGTGTGTGGTCAGGGTGATAATGACCCAAGAGTAGAAGGGAAGAAGGTATTTGACGTGATAGAATGTGTGAATTGAATTGAGACGAGACAGGGAGAGATTATTGAGGATTTGGTATTTATCAGCTTTGTGTTGGAGAGTATAAATATTACCCTGCTGTGGTAGTAGTTGATGGTAGATTTATTTAGAACAATTTTGGCTGACTAGAATTCGGAATTGTTAGGCAAAGGCTCCTGGCGTGACTGAGGAACACTAATCCTTAAAAATGTGCAGGGTGTAGTGGTAAGAGTGTAAGAGGGGGTAGCCCCCCAAACCGGATTTTCCCCCCACAGCTATGTAGTTACTTTAAAAAAAAAAAAGAAAACAACCTTATCATCTTCAAAGTACTCTCTATTATACTTAATGCATTTGTCAAATCTGCGATTCCTTTCTTGCTCAGCAGCGGAAAAATGCCTCCTCCCAAAGCTCATGTTTATGAGCCAATATGCATATGAGCTCACTGGCTGACTCAGGAACCATGGAGGACAGTGTAGAGCCGTCCTATGAGCTTCTGAGACAGAGGCCCACCTTCCTCCTGAGGAGCAGTTGGTGCTTTTGAACTGCTGACCTTGCAGATCACAGCCCAATGAGTAGCCCCTATGCCACCAGGACTCTAGATATCTATCTGTCTGTCTGTCTAGATGTATAGGTATGTAATTAAAGATTTCAGGTTTATGTGTTCTCAGAACAATAATTGGTGATGGGCTTAAAACGGCTATCAGTTAAGACTGTAGGCTATGTGTTTTCTTGTTGGTCAGCTAACGATGCTACCATTTCTGAACTTTGGAAATTGCTTCTAAGATCTGTTTGCACACCTGATCCCACTAATGGCTGTGTCATTTGCTCCCTGTCCCATAGGCCTGACTGTCAAAGAATCTGTCAATCTGGACACCCTCACTAAACACCTAAAAAAACTTGAAGATAAATATACAGAAATTAAAAAAGCAATGTTGATGAAATACATACCAGCTCAGAAGAAGGCTGATTTGGATGAGGAAATGATTGTGTTATTACAACGGAGAGATGTAGCTGAAAGTCAGAACAAGGAGTTACTGTTTCAGTATGGGCGTTGGTGATAAGTTTTTGACGTTGGAATCTCTTATTTGTGTTTATGCTAAGACTCCCTCCCTGGGTGTTAGGCTCACATGTTGCTGTTTGATGTTTTACAGTCACCAAAGGATTCAGATTGCTTCACAGGCACTCGCTTACTGGGTTCACTCGGACAGGAGCAGCTCTTTCCAGGACTTCCTGGAGCAGATTCAGAAGACCAGAGTTCTATTTGGTAGGTTATAGTTCTTAAGGTGCGGATAATGGAGGGCTTATTTGTGTGTGCCCCACAGAGCCAAGAGTAGATGTCTCCTATCCTGGATATGAGAGGAACGGAAGTCTATTTTTGCTAGGTCACTGTCGCCCTGGGCTTCTTCTGCAACAGCCTCCATAAGAGGCTGTTTTTTTAAGGGGCACTCATAAAAACCCGGAATTGTTTTTCAAAACTATGTATTTAAATTTTTTACAAAACAACCGTACCACCTCCAGAGTACTGCCATTACACTTAATACATTTTTTAAATCTGTAACTCCATTCTTGGAAACATTTTTCAAACTCATCTGTTTGGATAGCACCTCCCTCGTTTTTTTCTTCACCTCTTCTACATCGTCAAATCGCTGTCCTTTCACGTCCCTCTTCGTTTGTGGAAAAAGAAAGTTGCACAGAGCATGGTCAGATGAGTAAGGTGTGTGGAGCAAGAGAGACATGCTGTTTTTTGCCATAAACTGGCACACTGAGCTGGCTGAATGAACAGATGCATTGTCGTGGTGGCAAAACCCGTCCCCTGTTCTGCCACGAATCAGGCCTTTTTTGTCAAACACTGTTGCTCGATCTTTTCAGAACCTCTACATAGAAAGCTTGATGAACAGTCTGACCAGGTAGAATGAACTCCAAATGCACTATCCCTCTCACATTAAAACAACAACAACAACAACAACAAGAAAACCCAAATGAGCATCATCTTGATCTTTGATTTCACTTGATGAACTTTACTGGGGAAAGGTGAGGATGGCATCTTCCACTGGCTTGAGTGTTGTTTGCTTTTGGGGTCATAAGAACAGCACCATGTCTCGTCACAGTAATGACCTTGGGAAAAAAGTCTGGGTGGCTTTGGAGCTGCTCTTTTAAAGCACGGAATGTTTCCACTCGACACTCTTTGTGCTGCTCAGTCAGAACCTGAGCCTCAAATTTCATAGCAACCCATCTCGTTCCCAAATCTTCCGTTAAAATTCACTGAACTGAGCTCCAAGATAGTTCAGATAACTTCCCCATCTCTTCAGTGATCTGTTGTCAGTCTTTTAGCACAATAGCATGAATTTTGTTGACATTTCGTCCATTCAGGATGTTGACAGACATCCAGAATGAGGTTTGTCATCAGTCGACATTTCACCTTTTTAAAAATGAGGAAACCACTTGTATACTTGAATTTTTCCCATAGTGCTGTCCTTGTAAGCTATGTTCAACATCACAACAGTTTCAGCAGCATTTTTCCTGAGCAGGAAACAAAATTTTAAGAGACCACACGCTGTTCTCTTAAATCGGCCATCACAAAAAAACAGCTTTTGAGAGAAACTGCTTTTACGGAAATATTCACTGTGACCAGAGAGAACCCTCCCATGTGATGCCACTGAGTGCCCTGACTCGGAAAGAGTTGCTTGCTGCTCACCTAGCAGGGACAATGCGTGCTGTGAAAGCTCGGAGAAAAGAAATAAAAAAAGAAAGCTCTGCCCACAGAACGTTTTTCTGTTTTTTTGGGGGGTACCCCCTCCTAGACTTAGGGAGCCCAAGAAAGATTCACTGAAAGTGTCCCTGAGAGCAAGGAGAAATGGAACTCTGTTGATATTGAAGAGGTCTGGTGGCGCAGATGTTAAAACTATCAGCTGCCCCTCCCCCCAGAAGAATTTATTTCAGAGGACAGCACTGAAGCTGCAGCTCGGGGAGAGGGACATGTCTGATCAGAGCTCACGGGAGCAAATGAAGGGGGAGGACGAGAGAGTAGAGCACATCCTGGCCCACCAAGCCTTGAGGACGATATTCCCACTCAGCAGCCAATGCACAGAGAGGACCATATGGCCGGCCCCATCATGAGACACGATGTCCCTCACTACGGGGGACAACACTGGATACACAGTGTTGGGATTGTGCCCGTCTGACCCCACTACACCGAGGCAAAACAGTAAGGGTGTGGAACAGAACAACAAGGGGAACAGAGCAAGAAAGTCCCAAGGGAGTGCCAAGGATAGACTTCAGGGCCAGGGCGTGGCACCCCATCGGACTCAACTGGAGGACACTCCTAGAGGTCAACAAATAACCTTGAACTATTTATAGGTTTTTCTTTTTTTTAATTTTTATTATTTATTATCATTGGCTTGATGTTGTTATTTTTTTGTTTTCTGTTGTCGCTTTGTTTTGCTCTGTCTTTTTTTGTGTGTGTGTATTATTATCTCCCCAGGTCTATATAGATAAGATAGGCTGGATGAACAGTCTGGAGGAGAAAACAATGGGACTGATGGTTCCGGGGGGACATGGGAGAGGAGGAGTGAGGGGAAAGGAGGTGGTGTTGACCACCCAAGGGACAAAGGAACAACAAGTGATCCAAAATCAGTGGCAGGAGGGTGTAAGAGGCCTGGTAGGGATTGATCAAGGGCAATGTAATCAAGAGAAATTACTGAAACCCAAATGAAGGCTGAGCATGATAGTGGGACAAGAGGAAAGTAAAAAGAAATAGAGGAAAGAACTCGGAGACAAAGGGCATTTATAGAGGTCTAAATACAAGCATGTACATATGTAAACATATTTATGAGGATCGGGAAATAGATCTATGTGCGTATATTTATAGGTTTAGTATTAAGGGAACAGATGGACATTGGGCCTCCACTCAAGTACTCCCTCAACTCCCTTTGTTCTGTTGGCATTCCATGATGCTCACCTTCCTGACAAGAACATGGAAGACAAATGTGTACAAAAGCAAATGTGAAGAAAGCTGATGGTGCCTGGCTATCAAAAGATACAGCATCTGGG
>NW_022106471.1:16605785-16609679 GCF_000313985.2 Echinops telfairi
GAGGGTGGAGGGAAAGTGGGGTAGAAAGGGGGAACCGATTATAAGGATCTACATATAACCTCCTCCCTGGGGAACGGGCAACAGAAAAGTGGGTGAAGGGAGACACATTGGACAGTGTAAGATAGGACAAAATAATTGTAAATTATCAAGGGTTCATGAGGGGTGGGGTCGGCAGGGAGGGAGGGGGAAAAATGAGGATCTGATACCTAGTACTCAAGTAGAAAGCAAATGTTCTGAGAAAGATGAGGGCTACAAATGTGTACAAATGTGCTTGACACACAATGGATGGATGTATGGATTGTGATAAGAGTTGTACAAGCCCCCAATAAGATGATTTTTTTTTAAGTTAAAAAAAAAAAC
The DNA here is from genome assembly GCF_000313985.2 of Echinops telfairi. NCBI lineage: Eukaryota > Metazoa > Chordata > Mammalia > Afrosoricida > Tenrecidae > Echinops > Echinops telfairi. Next base: position 16,606,146 of record NW_022106471.1, read on the forward strand.
TATCAGCTGCTGCTCACAGTCTGTGCTTGGTACCCACCAGCTGCTCTGCAAGAAAGAGGAAGCCGCCCGCTTCCGGAAAGATTTACAGCTTTGGAAACCTATGGGACCGCACCCCTCTTTCCTCGAGGGTGGCGATGATTCCTAATTGACGGAACGGCAAAGAGTAACGGGACAGAGTATTGATAACGGTCCTGTTCTTAAATGTCTCCTCACGGTGGTGCTTTTAATGCTTACAGGTGACCAGGTCTTTGCTGAGGAGTTCCTTGAGGAGGACCCAGGCCAGGCCAAAGAGGCCGAAATCTTGCTCGACTACATTGAGAGGCAAAGAGATTTAAGAGCCTTGACTTTCCGTGTTAAAATGACCATAGCTAGCATTTATTTAGTATCTTTAAAATTCTACCCTGGTAGATAAGTTAGGGAAAAATACTAAAATTTCCATAAGAAATAGATTCCTTGTTTAAAAAAATGCCAGATTGGTAGTTGGGAAGATATTCATGATGGGATAGGATAATTGAATTATTAATACAAGTTTTGTGTATATTTTTCTCATATTCCCTAGTCTTCCACTTGATGTTCCAAATAGTTTGAGAATATGCCTTCCTGATTCAGACCGCCATGCCCAGCGCAGTTCTTTTCCCTCATTGTTTCTGTCCCATGACCTATGAGGAAGGCATCGATCTCTCCCTGATACTTATTAGGGAGCCTTGGTGATATAGTGGGTTACATGTGGGGCTGCTAACCGCAAGGCCAGCAGTATGAAACCACCAGACACTCCTCAGAAGAAAGTTGAAGCTTTCCATGTGCATAAAGTTACAGTTTTGGAAACCCACAAAGGAAGTTCCACTCTGTCCTGTATACTGTCTCACTATAAGTTGGACTCAATACAGTAAATTAAAACATGTAAACTTACTGTAAGTAAATAATAGAGGGTCAAAGAACTTTAAGACTATATTCTTTCAGAAGTTAATTTGTAGATTATGAGACCAATAAATAATATTAAGTATTATTATTCCTAGTCTTACATGCTAAACAGTTTTCATCTACGTTACTTCCTATACCTCTGCTTCTCTAAATCGACCACATTAAGGTAGGAGGGAGAACAGCGTTGGTGATTTCAGAATTTTAATATTTTGCTCAGTGTAGCCTGAGTGGCCTTCTCATTGGACTGGTACATTTCTGTAAACCCTGCTTGCCATAGCATCATCAACGGAGGTCAGGGCTGCTTTGGAAATTTTCTGCCATAGAAAGAAGAATGGAGGTTTAAGTTATGTGAACATTCAGCTTTCTTCCTGTGCTGGTAGCACTGAAGTGAGAGTCTGCTGCTGCGTGGAAGGGCAGTGCATGACTGCGTAGCAGGAGCACCTCTTGACCCCCATTCTGGCATCAGTTAGTGTTTCCTCCGTCGATGAGCCTCCAGGCAGTCTGCCCTGCTTCTCCCCGAATCCCTTCTCCTTTGGGGGTGATATGATAGAAAAGAAACCTGAGAAGTTGTAAATTCACCTAATAATCTTTCATTCTATTCTCGGTGACTTGCCCTAAGACTAACTGGATTTAAAACCCAAACCAAACTCCCTGCCACAAGCCAATGCTGACTTATGGTTACCCCATAAGACCGGGCAGAACTGCCCCCGTGAGTTTCCGAGACTAACCTTTTTTCTTTTAATAAATTGGGGCAACGTTTACAGAGCAGATCGTCAGCGTCATTGTCAACAATTCATGTTTTGCTTCAACTCACTCATTGCAATCCCTCAATGTACTGTCACTTATCCCACTTCCTCTCTGTTTCCTGTTTCCTTGCCCTTTCCTACCTAACCGTCTGGACTGTGCCCTGGGTAAATGTTGCCCTTTTTATCTTAAATGGTTAGTTATTCTAACACTGCGTGAGTTCAGTTCTAGACTTGAAGGGGACTAAGGGCCCTCATCTTAGTGGTTCCATCAGTATCTGTTGAACAGTAAGGCTACACTTTTTTGTGATGTTGACTTGTTTCACATTTTTCTCTTTGTCTACCCAGAATCTTGTAATGTGACCCCTTTCAGAGAAGTTGGGAGTAGTAGCTGGCCACCATACAGTCTGAGACTGTAACTCTTTACGGGAGGAGAAAGCTCATTCTTTCTTCTGAGGGACACCTGGTGATTTCGAACTCCTGACCTTGCAGTTAGCAGCCCAACACGTAACCACTGTGCTACCAGAGCTCCCTAAGACTGCAAGATAGGATAAAAGAATAAAGGATAGGATCAGGTTCATAGCCAGCAGGTTTGAGTTTTATATTTAGGCTCCAAAATGATGATAACTACAACAAAAACCGACAGGATGTTTGGAAGGAATTGAAAATGCATATTACAGAGTAAATGACTCACTTCTAACATGTTATGTAACTACATTTAGCTGGAATTACACATTTCTAACCAGCTTTCTTTTTTGCATTGCATTTTAATGCATGATAAAATGCACTGGCTGTAGGTTCAATGAATTAATGGCACTTGGAAAATATGGAAAAGCAGCTTATTTTGCAGCAAACAGTCCTAGAAGAATTCTTCGAAACATTAGTACAATGGCTAAATTTAAAGGTAAGCATTTCTACACACACACACACACACACACACACACACACACGAGGATGTACCCAAAAAAACCTTGGAATTGTGTTGGGTGGAGTGGAGCTTTCGTAGTGTGCATTTTCTCCCACTAGGCGAGCATTGAGCAAATTCGCTCTTAGTGCATCCAGTGGCATCGCCTAGGAAGGTTCTTTTTGGTCACAGTGAATTTTTTCATAAAAGCAGTTTCTCTCGAACCTTGCTTTTTGTGATGGCCGGTCTAAGAGAACAGGATGCAGCTGTGAAATGTTTCCTGCTCTGGAAAATGCCACAGAAACTTGTGATGTCGAACACAGCTTCCAAGGACAGTGCTATGAGAAAAATTGAAGCGTACTATTGGTTTTCTTGTGTCAAAAAGGTGAAATGTTGATTGATGACAAACCTTGTTCTGGGCATCCATCAACTTTGCAAAAGGATGGTAATGTTGACTCATAGTGCATGTGGAGTTTGTTCCAACAGGTCAAACTATTAATAAAGCTTTCTATTTAGAGGTTCTGAAAAGATTGGGTAACAGTGTGCCACAGTAAGACCTGATTTGTGGCAGACGGGGGACTGGTTTTACCACCATGAAAATGGTCATGCAGCCATCTCAGTGTACCTATTTTGGGCAAAAAACAGCATGCCTCTTGCCCCACGCACATTCCTCACCTGACCTCACTCAGTGAGACTTCTTTTTGTTCTGGTGATTGAAGAGGGACATGAAAGGACAGAAATTTGACAATGTAGAAGAGGCGAAGGAAAAACAAGGGAGTCATCCCAACATACGAGTTTGAAAAATGTTTCTTAAGAATGTAATCTCAGATTTGACAAATGGAGAGTACTTTGAAGGTGATAAGGTGTGTTTTTTTTTTTTAAATCATTTTATTGGGGCTCATACAACTCATCACAATCCATACATACATCAATTGTGTAAAGCACACTTATACATTTGTTGCCCTC
>NW_022106471.1:16611681-16635870 GCF_000313985.2 Echinops telfairi
AACAAAACAGCAACAACATCAATCCACTGACGAAGAACAAATTAAAATATACCAAGCAAGAAAAACTTGTGTTTTCCAGTCTAGCCTGTTGTTAACCCATATTCTTTCTCTTTATTGTGTAAAATTTGCTGCTTCAACCACTTTTTAAAAAAATTATTTTATCGGGGGCTCATACAATTCTTATCACAATTCATACATCCATCCATTGTGTCAAGCACATATGTACATTTGTTGCCCTCATCGTTCTCAAAATATTTGCCTTCTGCTTTAGCCCTTAATATCAGTTGCTCATTTCCCCCCTCCCGCTTCAACCACTTTTACTTGTACATTAATTATGTTCATCATGTTGTTTAGTCACAATTACTGTCCATTTTCATTATTTCTACAAAAACAGTTCCTGGGATTTTGACTTGGATTACATTAAATTGATAGAGCTTTTGGGAGAGAACTGACAGTGAACAGTATTGGGTCTTCTGACCAATGAACACAAACTGTTTCTCCCTTTACTTAGGCCTTTTAATTTTTCTCTTACCCCACAGTCTCAGGGGATCTTAGTTGATTAGTATAACAGAGTTCACAATAATAATGTTCTACATTCAAGTTTTGTGAGTAGTACTGGGGGTCTGAAAAGCTTGCAAGCCATCATCTAAGATAAAACTTATTGGTCTTTACTTTTATGATGCAGAAGGAATGATGGAAATCAAAGGATCAAAGAAGAAGCCAATCCATGAAACATATGCAACTACAGCCGCCTTTACCTAGGACAAAAAACCAAGCAGACCAGATGCTGCTCGGATGCAAATGCTGACAATTCTGACCAGGGAAAAGTAAGAAAGTTCACAATTGTGATAGTTAGGTTTTGTGTCTACTTGGCTGGGCCCGATTCTCAGTGGTTTGGGCGTTAAGACCTAGTTATCCACCTTGATGTGCTCTGACATAATGGAACCAGCTCTGATGGGATCCACTGTGGGGGGTACAACATGCCGCATAGACCGTGGGGATATCCTCGAGAACTTTGGGCATACCAGAACACCTCATGGTGTCAGACGGAACCTGTAAACGGATCAAGAGGCAGTTGTGAGAACAGAACAAGGTTTAAAAACAAGAAAGGTGTGCGTCAAAGTTGTATCTCCTCACAACACTTATTCAATCTGTATTCTGAGAAAACAAAGAAGCCAGATTATATGGAGAGAAATGCAGCATTAGGTTTGGAGAAGCTTATTAACAACCTTTGGTGTGCAGATGCACAGCTTGCTTGCTGAAGGGAGGAGGACTTAAAGCACTTGCTGTTGATGATCAAGGACTGCGTCTTCAGTATGGATGACAACTCAATGTAAAGAAAACCAAAAACCCCAAGCCTGGACCAAGAGGTAACATCATGATAAATGGAGAAAAGATTGAAATTATCCAGGATTTTGTCTTGCTTGGATCCACAGTCAATTCTCATGGAAGCAGCAGTCAAGAGATTCAAAGATGCATTGTACTGGTAAATCTGTTGCAAAGACCTCTTCAAAGTGTTGAAAAGCAAGGATTTCGTTTTGAGCACTGATCCATGCTATTTTCAATTACCTCACACGTGTGAAAGTTGGACATTGACTAGGGAAAGCTGGAACGAATGATGTGTGTGAGTTGTGGTGCTTATGAAAATACCAAGAGCACCATGGACTGGCAAAAGAGGCATCAAATCTGTCTCAGAAGAAGAGCACCCAGCATGCTCCACAGGAGCAAGAATAGCAAAGCTTTGTCTCGTGCTTTGGGCCGGTCCTCGGAGAAGCCAGTCCCTGGAAAAGGACATCATGCTCGGAAAAGGACATCATGCTCGGTAAAGGAGAAGGCAGCTAAAAAGACGAAGTTTCTCAACGGGATGGATTGACACAATGGCTGCAACTATGGGTTCAAACGTAAGAACAGTTGTGAGGCTGGCCCAGGAGCAGGCTGTGTTTTGTTCTGCTGTACAGCGTTGCTGTGGATTGGAACTAACTCGGTGGCACCTAGCAACCAGCACCACCACCAGGTCACAGGCCTGATGCAATTGAAAGGAGACTTCCTTAGAGCTGTGCCTATTTCCTAAAGCTTGCCTGCTTCTTGTTGCGTCAGGATTCTACATCTGGGTTACCTGCCTCTGGTTCTTTGGATTTGAGCCGACTTCCTGCCATGTTGCCGGCCAGCCCTGGGAGCCATCAGCAGCCATCTGACGAGCCAACCTTGGATTGGCATCTCCAGTCACAAGCCTGACCTGCTGACTTTGGACTTGTCTGCCTCTGTAGCCTATGGTGTTCCTGCCACCCCGAAAATCCATCCGCTCCTGAAGCGTCATGGGTCAGGAGAAGCCTCCAGCTTAACATCTGACCCACACACGTGAAACCAGACTGGGTTTACCCACTCTACAGCTGGGAGCCACATCCGTATGCACTGGTTTGCTTCTCTAGAGAACCCCACCCAACACAAGGTTAGAATGGATGGAAAATGTAGAACAAAATTCAAATTCCTTTACAAGGACGAAAAGAGACTAAAGGAACCCCCAAGATTATGGCTCTAAGATTCCCTTTGGGCATAGAGTTGAAGCTATCTCTGCGGGTCACACTTCATCCAAATAATATATTGGTTCACAGAATAAACAGTACCACCCTCAAACAATTACTAACTATAGGAGAACAAATGGTCAAAATATACCCCAAAACAAAGGCAAGAGGGCAATGAGTGGAAGGGAAGCTAGACCCAAGGAACCAGAGCAAGCAGAATGGAAACAGACATAGCTTACCCCTCACAGATAGTGTAACCAACGGCACACCGCAACTTGCGTAAACATTATTGAATGTGAACCTGATTTGTTGTGTAAGCTTTTCCCTAAATTATTTTTTTAATGTATCTCAACAGTGCTTTGTAGTTTTCAGTGTGCAGGTTTTATACATCTTTTGTCATTTTTATCCATAAGTATATTACAGCTTTTATGTTGCTGTAATTTTTAAACATTTTATTTTATTTTATTTATTTATTTTTTTAACATTTTATTAGGGGCTCATACAACTGTTATCCCAATCCATACACACATCAATTGTGTAAAGCACATTTGCACATCGTTTCTCAAAACATTTTCTCTCCACTTAAACCCCCGACACTAGGTCCTCATTTTTCCCCTCCCTCCCCGCTCCCCCCTCCCACATGAGCCCTTGATAGTTTATAAATGGGAATTTTGTCATATCTTGCCCTGTCCGACTTCTCCCTTCACCCACTTTTCGGTTGTCTGTCCCCCAGGGAGGAGGTCACACACAGTTCCATGTAATCGGTTCCCTCTTTCCTACCCATTCTCCCTTTACCCTCCCTGTCTTGCCACTCACACCACTGGTCCTACAGGGCTCATCCATCCTGGATTCCTGGATTTTCAGTTCCTATCTGTACCAGTGTACCTCCTCTGGTCTAGCCAGTCCTGCAAGATAGAATTCAAGTCATGGTAGTGGGAGCGGGGAGGAAACCTTTAGGAACTAGAGGAAAGTTGTATTTCTCACCATTGCTACATCGCACCCTGACTGGCTCATCTCCTCCCCGATTTTGTTGCTGGCCTACATAAATACAATTGTTTTTATATATTGATTATGTATCATATGACCTCACTAAACTTGTTTATCTCTTCCAAACTTTTACTATGGCTTCCTTGGAATTTTCTACATAGATATTTATGTCATGGTTAATAATAATAGTTTTACCTTCCAATCCATATTTATATTATTTCTTTTCTTGCCTTATTTTCCTGGCTAAATCCTCCTTTATAATATTAGAAGAAGTGGTAATAAGTGAGACCTTTGCCTTTTTCTTCATCTTTAGGAGAAAATATTTAGCCTTTTACCATTAAGTATGATGTTACTGTAAGCTTTTAATAGATGTCCTTTATGAGGTTGAAGGAGTTTCTTTCTATTGCTACTTGGTAAAAATTTTGATCAGAATTGGATATTAGATTTGACAAATGCTTTTTCTACATTCATTGAGATGATCATGCGTTTTTGTGTTTTGTTCTCCTTTAGACTATTAGCATAGTGTTTATTTTATTAGTTGATTTTAATTCTTGATAAGAATTGCTGAAAATTCATTGCTTTTTACATAACCACAATATTATACACCCAACACTATAATCTAATTTTAGATAATTGTCATCATTCTACAAAGAAAATTTTTAACCTACCAATGACCTCTTCATTCACCACTTCTCCCCTCTCCGTCAAATCCTGATCTACTTTCAGTTTGCATATATCTGCCTGCTGCTGGATATTCCTATGGGTTGGATATCCAGTGTGTGGTCTGTATGACTGACATGTTCATGAGGTCTGTTCACGTGTAGCATGTATCAAAGATGTGTTCCTTTTTAGGTGTCAATAATATATGTACAGCACGTTTTGTTTATGTAGTTGACTGTTGATGGGCTTTGGGGTGATTTCCACTTTGGGACATTTATAAATAGTGCTGTGATGAGCTTTGCTGATCAGTCTGTGCATGACATACATCTGTCTCTCCTGCTTATGTTTATGTGATTGAATTGCATGAGTTCTTTATCTTTCTGGAAACAAATCTTTTACGGATATATGGTTTGCCGATATTCTCTCTCAGTCTGTGGCTTATCTGTTCACTTTTTCAGGGTATTTTTCAAAGCACAAATATTTTTAATTTTGATTAAGTGCAGTTTACTAATAATTCTCCTGTTCCTTTGCTGTTATATTTCAGAAATATTTGCCTAATCCCAGACCTAATTCTACTTCCTTCTATGAGTTCTTAACATTCAGATTTGTGATCTAGTTTGAGTTAATTTTTGTGTATGATGTTAGATAGGGATCCAAATATATTTTATTGCATATAGAGATCCAGTTTTCCCAGAAACATTTGTTGGATAGACTATTCTTTTTCCAGTGAGTTGTCTAGGCTTCTTTGTAAAAAAAAAAAAAATCAGGTGTCCATAAACTTTATGGGTTTTTTTTGTACTATGTATGCTATTCCATTGCTCTGGTTGTCTATCTTGATTACTGAGCCTTGTAGTAAGTTAAAAAAAATTTTTATTCATTTTATTGGAAGCTCTTACAGATGTCATAACATTCCATAATTCAAATATTCCATTCAAATAGATCAAGAATAATTGTACAATCACTACTACAATGTTTAAAAACATTTTCTTTCTTCTGGAACTCTTTGCTATCAGCTCCCCTTTGTCCCCTGCCTCCCCCACCCTTCCCCCAGGAACCCTTTTTGTTACTGCTATATGTTATTCTTATTCTATTATTATATATGTTTATATATCCATATCTTACCCCATCCACTATATCCATTCACCTGCAATTCTGTTATTCACTCCTCTTGAGTGGGGCTATACAGTCATTACTGTTATCAACTCCCGCTTCATCCCCTTTCCCTCCCTGTCTTCCTGTATCCTGAGGGAATCATTACTCCCGTTGCTGTTTCTGAAGGGTCATCCTCCTGGCCTTCCTGCATCAAACAATCTCAATTATACACATGAACATACATAGGTCTAACAGTATTAATGAGGTGAAACAAAAGCCTTAATAATAAGGGGAGGAAATATTAAAGAACAAGAGGATGGTCATGTGTTTCATCAGTGCTATCCCGCAGCTTGAATTCCTCATCCCCCAATGTGAATGTGGCCCCTCTGTGAAGGCCTGTCCAATTATCTTGCAGGTGGGCGTTGGGTCTCCACTTTGTCCACATTCCTTCACATCAATTTGATTACTTGTTTTTGAACTTCTGATACCTATTCCCTTCGACACCTTATGATCACACAGGCTGGTGTGCTTCCTCCATGTGGGCTTTGTTGCTTCCCTGTTCAGTGGACTCTTGTTTGACATGTAGTAAGTCTTGAAATAAGTCTTTAAAAAAATTTTTTATTTGCATTGGTGTGGTATACCTTTTCCCATTATTTTACTTTTAATCTCTTTTCATCTTTATATGATGTTTGCATCTTTGTAACAGTGTCATGGTGGTATTGTCTGACCTCTAACTTCACCAAAGGTTGAGGCAGGAGAATCCTCCCATGGTTGCGAGGAGAATCAAGATCATTTGCATCAGCTGCCCAAGTGTGATTCCTATCAGGCAGATGTCAGATAAACTTCCATTATCCAAACTTTTTTGCCAAGTCCTACAACAACCATTCCTCCTATGACACTTTCTTTTTTTCTTTTTTTTTTGACAATGTGATCGCCCTTTTTACTTGAAATTCATACTTGGAGAAGCCACGCATAGATGGTTTCCATTCGCTCAAGTTTCAAAGAAACCACCGGAAAGAATGGTTGACCAGGAGCAAACACAGAGCAATGTTGTTCAGTGTCATCAAATTAGCTCAGACGCATAGCAACCCCTGTGCACGACAGAATGAAACCCTGCAAGACCCTCAGCCATCCTTGCAGCAATGATTCCTGGGCTGGAGCCCATGGTTGCAGCCGCTGTGTCCATCACTCCATCTCCTGGAGGGCCTTCCTCTTGTTCGCTGCTCCTCTACATCACCCAGCATGGTGTCCTTCTCCAGGGACTGGTCTCACCTGACATCATGTCCACAGGGTGTGAGACAAAGTCTTGCCATCCTGGCCTCTAAGGAGCACTCTGGCTGTACTTCTTCCCAGACAAATCCATTTGGGGTTTTTTTGCAGTTCATAGTACTTTTAATATTCTTCTCTAGCCCCACAAGTCTAATGCAACTATTCTTCTATGGTCTTCCTTATTCAGTGTCCACCTATCACAGGCATAGGAGGCAGTGGAGAAGACCAGGACTTGGGCCAGGTGCACCTTCATCTTCAAAGTAACATCCTTGTTCTTCGATCCTCTAAAGAGGTCTCATGCGGCAGATTTACCTACCGCCATCCATCTTTGGCTCTCTTGACTGCTGCTTTCCTGAGCATTGGGTGTGGATCCAAGCAAGACCAAAATCCTTGACAACTTCAACCTTTTCTCCACGTGTCTTGAACAGAACAATAAGGTGCTTTGTCTCAAGTTAGTCTGAGGATGTCTTTGTCACTGGAAGTGATTATCTTGTCCCTGTAGCTAGGCGACAGCTACATCCAGCCCATGAACTGGGCTGAACAATGGGTTCGTGATGGGAACAATTGCTGCCAGGACCCTAAGAGTGTTTCTATCTGTTGTGCTGAGGTCGCTGTGAGGCTGTAACAACTCAATGGTACCTTAGTGAATGATGTAGGGAGTGCGGAGTGGAGACCCAAAGCCCAATTGTAGACCACTGGAGATCCCCTTGCAGAGGTCTCTCGGGGAGGAGATGAGCCAGACAGGGTGCAATGTAGCAACGATGAAAAATACAACTTTTCTCTAGTTCGTAAAGGTTTCCTCCCTATCCCCCCTCCCACTATCATGATCCGAATTCTACCCTGCAAGTCTGGCTAGACCAGAGGATGTACACTGGTACAGATAGGTACTGGAAACACCCTCCTATGACACTTTGATTCATTCTCCACCGTGTTTGATAATTCATTGTAATGGCTCCACAGAACTCATAGATAATTCTCACAATTATGGGGCTTATTAGGGAAGTAACAGGTTACAATTCAGGTTCAGGAATACTCAGGATACAGTTCATCAACCAGGAAAACTCAGCCAGGCCCATATGCATGCCTCTCTCTGGCCCTTGGCCTCTTAGCTCTGCCTCTGTCTTGCTTGAACAAATGTTACAAAGTTCTTTAGCTCTGCCAAGTAAGTGCCCAGAGGCACCCCACTCCACCTGTAATCTCAGCTCCCAAACCCCCAGCTTTTCCTCTCTGGTTGCCATGGAGACCCATCATGCTTTCTCAGACCAGTCTCTAGGTTCTGCCACTCATTCTCTATTGCTGCTGCTGCTGCTGCTGCTGCCGCTGCTGCTCTTGGGTCAGTTTCGACTCATAGTGACAACAGGATGAAACTGCGCCATCCTCTAAATTGTCCTTAAGTTGGAGCCCGTTGTTGCAGCCATTGTGTGAGTCCATCTCGTTGAGGACCTTCCTCTTTTTCGCTGCCCCTCTTACTTTACCAAGCATGATGTCCTTCTCTAGGGACTGGTCTCCACTGACAACATGGCCAGGTGTGTAAGTTGAAGTCTCCTCAGCCCTGCCTTTAAGGAGCATTCTGGCTGTACTTTTTCCAAGACAGAATTGTTTGTCCTTTTGGCAGTCCGTGAAACTCTCAATATTCTTTGCTAGTTACACAATTCAAACACATAGATTCTTCTTCGGTTTTCTTATTCAATGGCCAACCTTCAAATGCATATGAGGTGATTGAAAATACCATGGCTTGAGTTAGGTGCGCCTTAGTCTTCAAAGATGCTTGTTTTTAACTTCTTTACTTTTCAACACGGTAAAGAGATCTTGTGCAGCAGATTTACCTGATACAGCATGCCTTTTGATTTCTTGACTGCTGCTTCCTTGAGCATGGATTGTTGGTCCAAGTAAGACAAAATCCATGACAACTTCAATCTTGCCCCTATTTATCATGGTGTTACCAAGTGGTCCAGTGGTGAGGATTTTGGTCTTTACACTGAGTTGTGATCCACACTGCAGGCTGCAAGCCTTGCTCTTCATCAACAAGTGTTTCAAGTCCTCCTCACTTTCCGCAAGCAAGGTCATCTGTATCGCAAGTTGTTAATAACCCTTCCTCGAATCCTCATGTTGTATTCTTCTTCTTATAATCCAGCTTCTCTGATTTTGTGCTCAGTATACAGATTGAGTAAGTGTGGTGAGAGGATACAACCTTGCCTCAGACCTTCTATGATTTTAAACCTTGTTCTGTTCACACAACTACGTCTTGCTCCACATACAAGTTCTGCATGGGCATAATGAAGTGTTTTGGAATCTCCATTCTTCTCATACCTATCCATAGTTTGTTATGATCCACACAGTTCAATGCCTTGACATAGTCCATCTGACATCAGCAATGATATTCCTTGTTCTACATCTCTGCTGCTACTCCTCACCATATCCCACTGTCTCCAGTGTCACCGCTCCCTGTCTCCTGCATTGATGAGGCGCAGTGAAGGGATCCTGGGTCCAAAGGACGTGCTCTTCTTCCTTGGTGGTTGTGAGATTACCCTTTCTACTCGGGGATGGTTCACTTTAAGCCTCATGGGATAGCAAAGCTGAGCAATTTCCACGTTAGGGTTCCATGTACCTTATTTTCAGTATTATCTGGCTATCTAAAGCACCTCATGTATGCTAGTCCTAGCCAGTTGTTTAGTGGGAGTTACAAAGACTATGGCCAGCAGGGCCTTAAGTAATTCATAGCGCTGCAATGTTTAAAGTAGGTTCCTTTTAGGGGGCAAATGCTTGGATCCCCCTGCTATAGCATTTGTGCTAAATTCAATGTGACCATTTTTGCCTTTTAATTGGAATATCTAGACTATTTTAATGTTATTGTTTACATGGTTGTAGTCAAAACTACCAACTTTGCTATTAAATTCTGAATTCTTTGGTTGCCATTTGGCTTCCTAGCCCATCCAAGTAGAGGAGGCACAGTATATGTCCTCTGCCTCATTGACCTCAAACTTGGCATGTGACTTGTTCTGACTCATGGGGTCTAGGTAGATATTATATGAGCAGAAACCTTAAATTTGGCTTGGCATCTTTTAGTTGCTTCTTCAACCTACTATGAGAAGAATATCTCAAAGTAGCCATGTGTTAAAGGAGGGTGAGAAGTCACATGGAACAGACTTAAACCCAATTCCTAGTTTGGAAACCTAGCCCAGCCAAGTTGCAGCCTGAAAGAGAGTAGGATCTATAGACCTGTTAAATAAATCAAAGTGTACTTAGAAGAAAACTATATATATAGTTAATATTTTATTTATATCCTTCCACTTATTAATTATTTATTTGCTTTTTGTTTATGAGTCAGTCCATATTTATTATTTTGTAAAGTGTTCACTTTGCTGTGCCCTTCCTTTTTTTAATTAAAATATCTTTTTCCCCAAAAAAGATCATTTTATTGGGGGCTGTTACAGCTCCTATAGCAATCCATACATCAATTGTATCAAGTGTATCTGTACACATGTTGTCATTATTTTCTAAACATTTACTTTCTATTGAGTCGTGACCCATTGATAAATTATTATTTTCATATCTTACACCGACCGCTGTCTCCTTTCCCCCACGGTTTCTGTTGTTCATCCCCCTGGAGTGGGTGTGTGTGTGTTGTTGGGTGTGTTGATTATTGCAATAAGCTCCCCCTTCTTCCCCTTCTCTCCCTACCTTCCACCACCCTCCTGGTATCGCTACTCCCATTCCTTGTTTCAGGATACCTCCCATCTTGCCCTTTCTTTTAAAAAACAGTTTTATTGAAATATAATTCACATATCATGCAATTCAGTAGTTCAGGCACATCAAGAAGAGTTGTACAGTCATCCATCACTCCCAGCAGTTTTAGAACATTTTCTTCATTGTTGTACTTGTTATTATTGTGTTGTGTTAGGTGCCATTCAGTTTGCTCTGACACATAGTAGGCAGACACACAAGATTGAGGTCCAGACCCCAATTATGTTGTGTGTATATATATATGGATTTTTAAAAAAGCTGTACCTTTTGGGTTTAGTATTGTAAAACTATTAGAATTGTAAAGCTATTTTACCAGAACAGTCAGGAATCAGTGTATTGAGGGATTAAATTGCTCTAGAAGACCTGAAATACCTCTGTCCCTCCCGGGATGCTTGGGCTTCTCCAAGTCTCGTGCCACGTTTTCAGCTATCCTTCCGGTCTGTGTAATTCTGACAGCAGAGTAGAAAAGTACGTCGTCTGAACCCGAACCAGACAAGCAGCGCCTATCCCTTTACCAGAAACCAATGATGTGGAAAGATCTTTAGCTGCAAGGGAGGATAAGTGTCAACCTTGCTGACTTGACCGGTGATCATGAGGCGCCACCCTTTGACCTGTGGGTGCACGGGGTGGGGCTGGGGGTGCCATGTGGCAGTGAGATGCTGAGTCTAGGTCACACTGCCTCTCCCCCCACCCTTCCCTCCTAAATAAACCAGAGAACCTCGTGCTCATCCCTAGGGAAAGAGGATGTTGTGGAGACTAGCATGAGGGCACTGGACTCAAGGTAGTATTTTCATAGTTGTTAACCATTTAGGTAGAATCTTCTGGCATCTGAAAATTGTCCAAAACAGGTGTGCATGGCTGCTACTGCCTCATTTTGACTCCTTTAAAAACATGGAACACAGGTTTGTAGAAAGAAAAGTGAAAACAGTGGAATAAAAAGCCAGCTACATAAAATATGCAACTCAAAACATTTCTTCTTCTACAGCTGTTGGAAGAATTAAAGGACAGCCTCTCCCACTACTATTGTTTTTCGAGGCGCTCTTTAATACAAGCCAAGCGTATAAACGTCCTGTGGATGCACTTCTAACCCTGGAGGGCATCAAGTGTGGATTATCGGAAAAACGGTTAGATTTGGTTATACACTGGGTCACCCAGGAAAGGTAAGCAAAATTAAGCTTTTGGCCTAATTTTAATATTTAGTTAACAAAGTAACGGAGCCTTGGGGCCCTGGGACCATAGTGCCTGGCTGCTGACTGAAAGGTTGGCAGTGTGAACGCCTCATCCACTTGGACAGAAAAACATGTGGCTGTCTGCTTCTGTGAAGAGGAACAGCTTTGGAAACTCTGGGGGCAGTTCTAGCTATCTTGTTGGGTCCCTGTGAATTGGAATGAATTCTGATGGCAATGGCTTTTGGGGTTTAGGTTAATAAAATTCTGCTTTAAAGTTTTTAAATAGGTTTTCATCAGTACATTGTTTGAGCACTTATTTCTAGTCCTGACTGCAGTTGACCGATTAGAAGGTGTTTTACTCAGCATTCATAGAGTAACGAGGAGCCGTACAATGAGCCCAGGGTATCGATTCTGGCAGATCCTGAGACCATCCCTGACCCCTTTACAGGGGATGGGAACTGAGCAATAAAGCCAGACCAAGGTAGGCCAGCATTACACGAGTGGAAAAAGCAAGACCGGGTTGCAGACAGGCTGGGAGCACTTGTAAACATCAACACACCTGACGACTTCTGGAAGAAACCAAACAGGTGAAGCGTTTAGGTCAGGCAGGGACAAAGCTGTGAGGTAGCAGTGTCCTTGGAAGTGCGGTTAGTGTCACTGGAAGTTTGGAAAAGAAAGCTTAGGACTGGCAGGCCTTGGTGCCAGTTTAAGCACAGGAATTGTGTGAAAGCATTTCCTGGCTTAAAGACTAGTGGGTCTGAGGTAGGGTTTTCTGGGGAGCACCTATCTGTCTCGGGGTGGCGGTGAAGCAGCATGCCCAACAGCTCACAGGAGTACTTGTCTGCTTGCTCTGCTCCTGAGGGGCCTGGTTGCGACGGCTTCCATGGTTTCACCTGTGAATGGTGGATCCAAGCACTTTGCCCTGGGACTTTTAAGAGCAGTGGGGGTAGAGAGAATTCCTTGGAAGGGACCCTTCCAGATTGGCTGGAGCTGGGAATTGGGGGACCCGTCCTTCCATGTTTTTATAAGAACTAGGTCTCCAGGCAGGCATCCTCCCCTTGGGCCTGGATGAACCCACACTGATGGAATGGCTCTTGACATTGGGCTACTCTGTGGCATATTGCTTTATTGAAGCTACCTCAGCACCTATAGCTGGCTCCGTTACAAGGAAAGGTTCCCCCCCTAAACTTCAATAGGGGCTTAAACACATAGCTTGCCATGGGGCAATTCTGAGACATAGCAGAGCTATTGCAAGTGCATCTTCTGATCATCTGAGTTTCTTGTGTCAGTTTGCTGAGGGTTAGCTTTAATTGTTGATTAATTCTCTCTACTTCCCTGAGGACTGTGGCCTCCTGGCACAGTGGAGACGATAGGTTATTCCCAAGTGTTGGGAGACTGCCTGAGAGATCTGGGATATGAAAGCAGACCCGTTATCACTCTGCAGTGATTTGGGAAGCCCAAATCCAGGGATTACTTCCTGAGCCTTCTCAGTGCGGGTCGGACATGCTTCAATCCACCAGCTAAAGGTGTCTATGAACACTAGAAGACACTTGAATCCTTGGGCGGCTGGAACCTGGGTACAATCTATCTGCCAGTCTTCCCCAGGGTAGGATCCTTTGCGCTGGATAGGTTAAGCAAGTTGATTTCTAAGTGCCCTTTGGGTTTGGCAGGTAGGACAGTGAGAGGTTACTGACCTGAGAGTCAAGATTAAATTGGCCCCACAGAACTGCTGAAGGAGCAGGGTCAAAGAGGGTTTATAGCTAAGATAGGTGGTGTTGTGGAAAGCTTACACGACTTTCAACTGTAACCTTTGTAGCAGTAGGAGCTTGTTGTTTTCTCCCACCATCCGTCAGGTTGAAAGCAGAATTCCTGAGTCTTGGCCTGTTCTGGAGAGTAATCTGGTAGAGGAAGCTGGTTTGAGGAAATTAAGGGATTTATGGAAGCTAGTGGGTTTGTGCTCAGGGCTGCCTGTCTGCGTGCCCTCTCAGCTGCTCTGTTGCCCACGATGTGGGCTTCTGAGTCGCCCTTCTGGTGCCCTCGGCAGTGCACTGCTGCCACTTCCTCAGGGTTTTGGACAGCTTCTAAGAGTGCCCTGATTTGGCCCCTGTACTTTATGAGGCTTCCCTGGGTGATAAGATATCCTCTTTCCTGCCAGATTGAGGAGTGGGAGTGGAGAACTGAAACCCCATATCTAGAATCAGTATACCGCGTTGATTTCTTTTCCGCTGCTTGCTCAAGGTGTTGTGACAATGCTATGAGTTCAGCCAGCTGGGCTGAAGTTCCCAGGGGCAGGGGGGTGGCTTCAATGACTTGGTCAAGGGAACAGTGGCATAATCGACCTTGCACACTTCATCAGTCACAAAGCTGCTACTGTCAGAGAACCAGACACAGTCTGCTTCAGCAAGCGGATGGTCTTTCAGGTCTGGCTGAGGCAAGTTATTAGTAGAAAGTAGCTCAAAGCAGGAGTGGAGGGGGCTAGGGTCAGGGAGTAATGTGGTTGGATTGAGGATGCTATAGGTCTGGACGGTGACTTTAGGGTTCTCTATAAGAAGGATTTGGGAAAAAATTTTAAAAAGAGAGAAGGATTTGGAACTTTAATAGGCAGCTATCAGAAAGCCAGATATAGCTTTGGCTTGTAGCACTTCGTAGAACCTATGATTAGTCAGGACCTCTAAAGTTCCTCCTATGGTGATATTCACTGCTTCTTAGGCTAAGAATGCCATGGCAGCTATTGCTCATAGACAAGATGGCCAGCTGGCTGAGTTAAGATCTAACCTCTTTGATAAATATGCCACTGGCTGAGACTGGGGTTCTAGCTTCTGGATTAGTACTTCCAGAGCTATGCCCCTTCTCTCATGAGCATACAAGAAAACTTTTCATAGCGTCTGGGAGACCCAGTGTTGGAGCTTGGAGCAGAAGAGCCTTAAGTTGTTCCACTGCATCCCTTTCCTCTGTGCCCCACAGGTGTGGTTGAAAGTCACTTTCCCTTTCAGGCTCTCATATAGGGGTTTTGCTAGGAGTCCATAGTTGGGAATCCAGATTCCACATCACCCAGTAAG
Organism: Echinops telfairi; assembly: GCF_000313985.2. Classification (NCBI taxonomy): domain Eukaryota; kingdom Metazoa; phylum Chordata; class Mammalia; order Afrosoricida; family Tenrecidae; genus Echinops; species Echinops telfairi. The sequence goes on from NW_022106471.1 coordinate 16,626,184, forward strand.
GCCTAGAAACACTCTTAGCTGTCTCTGGCAGCTCCACAATTGCCCTTACTCATTCTAAGGAGAGCCCTTTCTTTCCTTTTGATAAGACTAGTCCTGTTGCACTAGCTGGGCTTTGGCCCTAGAGACTCTGTAGTCTCTTTCTGCCAAGAAGTCTAGACTTGTACTATATGAACAATGGACTTTTCCCGAGTGGTGCAGCAGATGAGGAGGTCATTGCATACTGTAGGACTGTGTGCCTTCTAGAGTAAGACCAGCTAGGTCCTGGCTTAGGGCTTGTCCAAACAAATGGGGGCTATCTCGGAAGCTCGTTGGCAACAAAGTCCGGGAAAGTTGGTGGGACTGCCCCTGGTCTAATTTTCACTCAAAAGCAAGAAGGAACTGGCGCTGTGGGTCCAGTGGCATGCAGAAAAAGTCATCCTTTAAGTCCAGAACGCTGTACCACTGTGTGGAGCTAGGAATTACCCCTTGGAGTGTATAGAGGTTTGGTACTACTGGGTACAGTGGGATCACTGCTTCATTGATTATCCTGAGGTCTTGAACCAGCTGATAAGACCTGTCGTTCTTTTTGATTGGTAATATTGGGGTGACACGGGGAGTTACCAGGGACCAAAAGTCCATGCCGGAAGAATTTATTAATAAGGGGTTGTAATCCTTTGATGGCTTCAGGTTTCAAAGGGTACTGCCGCTGGCGGGGAAACTGGGTGGGGTATTTTAGGAAAATTTTTTACCGGGGTTGCATGTTTAGCTCTGCTGGGGACTCCCGTGTCTGAGACCTCAGGATCTATGGCACTTTCCCATTGTTCCTGTGTGGGGCTTTGCGGCTCCTCTGCAGTCAGGAACCTTTGGAAAGCTGTAGTGGGACTAGGGTGAAGCCCTATGACTATGTAGGTGGGTAGCTTAAATAATCCATCTCAGTCTAGAAGAGTGGCTGGACATTCAGGGACTATAGGAAGCTCTGAGAGAAGTGAAAGTGGCCCCAGAGGCACCTTAAGGGTTCAGTAAAGTGTTTGACTACAGGTTTTCCTAATACTCCCAGGATGGTGCAAGTGTGGGGTGCCAGGGGTCTGAGGAAGGGGCTAAGGACAGTGTAGACGGCCCCAGTACCTAGGAGGAAATTTACTGACATATCTGCCACATCGATGTTCACCAGAGGCTCCAGACTAGTCATAGCTATCCCCTGCTGCCTGGCCCTTCAGGCCGGGCTGTTTCAGTCCTCACTTAGCAGCTGCACACTAGCCTGCAGGTGCTTCCCCTCCTGGTGGTTGTCTCCTATAGGACAGAGTGATGTCCAGTGGCCAGTTTGTTTGCAGTGGTAGCATGGCAATGGAGCAGGTATTCTGGTTGGGGCAATCCCTCACTCAGTAGCCCAGGCGTTGACACACATGGCACCTAGTGCCTTGTTCAGGGGTCTTGGAAACCTGGGAGGCAGTCAATGGGCGGTGGTTAGCAATGGTGGCCAATACCTGCACATGCTTAATATTCTTTCTTCTCTCCTCCTGAGCCTGGACTTCCCTTACTTGTCTCTAGTGTAAAAGGTGGCATTAGCACTAGTGACCATCTCTTCTAGGGTAACTCTTCCAGGCTTCTGCACTAACTTCTGGAGCTTTTTCTGAATGTCTAGTGTGGCCTGTGTGAGAAATTTGTCCCTGAGTAGGACTTGTCCTGCATATGAATCTATGTCTACAGTGGTGTGATTCCTCAGGGCTTCTTTCAGCTGCTCTAAGAATCTTACAAGGCTTTCATCAGGCCCCTGGTGAATATCTGTCACTTTGGTGTAATTGATGTCCTTTTTCCACCCTGACTTTAGTCCATTTGTGATACACACCAGAAAATGTTCCCAGGCCACCTGTCACTGGGATCATTATAATCCCAGGTGGAGTCAGTAGAAGGCACAGCTGTTTCTCCTATTGGATACTTATCATTCATCACATGTAAACCTTCTGCAAACTTCTTAGCTCCCTTCAGCACTCCCTCTTTCTCAAAGTCTGTCATAGTCTGTCCCAGAATGATCATTGCATCCTCCCAAGTCAAGTCATAGGCTAGGGTGAGGTGCTGAAAGATCTCTGTGTGCTGTATGGAACTATCTGAGTAACTGCCTAGGTCACTCTTAATCTGCCTGAGTTCAATTATGATGAAAGGCTTATGAATGGCCCGGGGACCCAACTCCCCAGCTGCCTCTATTAAGGGTAGGACTTTGACAGGCTACCTGTTTCCCCAGCATCTACAGGTTCAGGGACCGAGGGTGGTGTGGCTGCGTGGGAGCTAGAATGGCCTTCAACTGTAGGGCCCCTTAGGGGGTCCTTGGTACACTTGGAACGAAGGTCTTTACTGCTTCTCAGGAGGAAAAAGGCTTTGACATAAGGGAACTCCTCCCACTTTCCCATCCCTTTGCAGAAATGCTCTGGCTGAATCAGGGTCGGAAGGGAAAGTGTGCCATTCTTTGGCCAGGATTCCCTGTCATCTAGAATATACTGAGGCCAGATGGTGTTGCAGAACGAGATTAACTTCTGTTCCTCCATCGTCTGCGGGTTAAATCTATCCCAATTAGACAGGATGCAAAGCAAAGGATGAGCTTCCTTTCGGCACTGATCCTCCAATCCCCATGCAGAATACAAAATCAGCAGTGAAGTCAGGAGAGCATGGCACCCCAGGGTCCTCACTGGGGTCCCAGCACGAGCCACATCTATGCTCTGTGGGACCTGAGACTACTCGACAGGTGCCCTGCTTGAGGAAGGGGTCTTTTCCAAAGAAAGCAATGGTGTGCAAAGGCACAGTTTTATCAACAGTGTATGAAGTTACAGTTTCTTAGTGTTCTGAGCAACAATAGTGTGATCTGATCTTTTTAATTTTGGACATTTTATTAGGAGTTCAGTGGTATCTCATTGTGATTTTAATTTGCAGTTTTATATTTACTAAAGATGTTGATCACATGTATTTCCTGTTACTTCTTATAAATCTCTGGCAAATTGAAAAAACTAACAGTTAGGTCACACTTTCATTATTTCTCTTTTAGTTCAAGGGTTTTCAAGATTCCTCACTAATTCTGAAATCAGTTGTCATCTTTAACCAACACTAAATAAGTTCTTGGGTTTAGAACCAAGATAAATGCTGAGAACCTCAATTATGAGAGATGTTTGTTTTCCTTGAACTTTCAGTCCCACCGTCTTTTCAGAGCAGTTTCAATCTTCTTTGTCATTTTTGAGAACATATGCTCAGTGTCACCAGGATATCTGCACGCGCTGATGGTGTGTTGTCCTTGTTGGTGAGTCACAGAGGTGACCTCAGTCGCTTAACCCTTCAGAGTCCTTGCAGGCCGAGGAAGCCAGGTCTCCCACGTTGAGTGTGTGTGCGCAGAGCCGCACCCACTCGCCAGGGCTCACAGACGTTGATCTGTTTTCTCCAGGCTGCTACTTACCGAGGAAGTCGGGGATGTGATTTTTGATTATGGGGAGCAGGATCCATACAACAAGACCAAATGTGTGGCTTTAGCGCAAACGATCTACAACGGATGTGGCCTGTACCAGAAAAATCTTCTCTGCCTGTGTAAACTCGGTCAGATTCACGAGGCCATGGAGTACATACATCAGTCCAAGGAGCTTACCACCAGTAAGTGAAACCCAAAGCCGCCCCGGGGCTCCCAGAGAAAGAAATGCTTTAGAAGGATGATGGCAACATATGCACACATGTGCTTGATGCAGTTGGTGTATGGGTTATAAGAGCTGTAAGTGCCCCCAATAAAACGGTTTATAAAAATACAACAAACAAACTTAAACCCCACACAAGTCAAAATGCTGTGCATTTGAATTCTGGGTTTTAATTTAAGATCACTTATGATAGCAGGCAATGGAGCAGCTGCTGTGTTCAAACTGCCAACCTTTTGGTGAGCAGCCAAATGCTTCACCACCACACCACCAGGCATTCATCTGTCTGTCTATCTTCCTATCTATATGATAAGCAGGTCATTTCACTCACAAGTTCAAGTGGAAACAGCTGTAAGCGATTGACTTTCATGTTGGGCATTCAGATGTATCACAGTTTTTCTTCAATGCATAAATATTTAGTAAACTGGACAGTCTAGGACATATGACGTTTTAAAGATAATTAATGGGTACACTGTTACATGCTACTTAAAATATTTTTTAAAAACACTTGAACTTGAGAGGCCCTGAGTTTTATCTGATAATGTGTCCATGCTATGCATATGATTTTCAGCGACTAAGTCCTCTGAAATAGACCGCTGTTTTTTTCTTCATCATCTGGTCTTAGTGTGGAAATTCTGCCGAAACCTGTTCACTTTGGGTGACTGTGATAGTTACATAATCTGGTGTCAATCTGGGCCTTGGGAGGATTACGAGTGAATGGGTGGAGTCTAGTCTGTCATAGCCAGTGAGGCCTCTGTGTGGGCATGGCCTTCCCCTGAGGATTCTGGGAATTCCTGTATTAGTTCCTCCTTGGAGGCAGAAGACACTTCTCTCTCCTACTCACTCCTTTGGGGAGACTCTGCTGACTCCCTGTGAGACATCACGAGGAGAAGCCACATGTACCTACCCTGATGCAGCCAGAACCTTGGACCTGGAGACGCCACGTGGAGACCCTGCCAGTGCTGAGATGCTTACAATGCCACTGAAGCTACAAGACTGCCCACCTACTGGCCTGTGATCTTCCAGCATTTGGCATCGTTGCATGTATTTTGTGATTCTGAAGAGGACTTTATAGATTGGTGTCAGACATATATTGGACTTATGGACTGGGCTGGGATGTTTTCTCAATGTTCAATTCCTCTTGGATATAAATCTCTTTCTTATACATATATGTGTGTCCATGGATTTGTTTCTCTAGTCTACCCAGACTAACACAGGCATCACAGCCACCACAAACTGTCAGACAAGTGGTTGTGTGTCGGGGGAGGTCAGATGCCAGGCATTTCCTCCCCTGAGGGCAATCAGTTGCCAGACTGCTGTCTCATCCCACCACAGGAGTGGGCCTGCTCCCTGCCTCTGGGGACAATGGACTGGGTCCTGTGGGAGGGGTTTGCACCCTACTGATAATGTTCCTATGGAGACCCAGAGACCACCCCCTCATTACTGTGTAACCTATAGTGCAGCCCCTCCCTGTGATGTATATCTCTACCTGTAATTAGTGGGCTGGCATGACCCCAAAAGGTATATAGGCGTGAGTCAGCAATATAGAGCTCTCTGATCTCTCTGATCTCTCTCTCTGGCTCCCCTCTCTTCTCCCTCTCCCTTGTTCCCTTGCCCTCCTTCCCTTCCCCCTCTCTCCATGTGGACCACCAAGCGGGGCTGAGGTGAGCAATACTACCATGTAATGTGTTTGACTGCATTATTGTAATAGCTCTCATGCTCTCGATGACTTTAATATAATACTTATATATCTCAACCGTACAACTGTGCATTACTGAACCCGTGGGTAGTATTATTAGTAGCAGTGGGTGGGGCTGGCCACTCACCCCACCACCCTCCATACCTTTAATTTAATACTACAGTTGTGAGCAAACAGTCAGAGAAGCTGGATTCTACAAAGAAGTGAGTGGCATCAGGGTCAGGGGAAGGCTTATTAACAACTGTGACATGCAGATGACACAACCTTGCTTGCTGAAGTGAGGAGGACTTGACACATTTGCTGATGAAGACCAAGGACTGCAGGCTTCAGTATGGACTGCAGCGTATTGCAAAGAAGACCCAAATCCTCACACCTGGACCAATAGGTAACATGAGAAAAGGAGAAAAAATTGAAGTTGGCAAGGACTTCGTCTAGCTTGGATCCACAATCAACACTCATGGAAGCAGCAGTCAAGAGATCAAATGACACATTGCATTGGGTAGATCTGCTGAACCAGACCTCTTTATGTTGAAAAACAGCACTATCACTTGGAGAGGACTAAAGTACGCCTGACCCAGGCCATGGGCTTTTCAATTGCTTCATATATATGTGAACCTTGGAGACTGATTAAGGAAGGATGGAAAAGAATCAATGTGTGTGAATTATGGTGTTGGCAAAGAATATTCACAGTACCATGAACTGCCAAAAGAACAAATAAATCTGTCTTGGAAAAAGTACAGAAGTACAGTCAGAATGTTCCTTAGAGGCAAGGATGGCTAGACTTTGTCTCACGTGCTTTGTCCAGGTTGTCAGGAGAGATCAGTCCCTGGAGAAGGACATCATGCTTGGTAAAGCAGAGGAGCAGTGAGACAGAGGAAGGCCCGCGACATGATGGATTGACATACTAACTGCAACAACGGCCTCACACAGAACAACTGTGAGGATGGCGAGGGACCGGGCCAGTGTTTGGTTCTGTTGTCTCTGTGGCATCTAACCACAACAACCTTGACAGATTTTCTTGAAAGACACTGGATGATCATGGTGACTCATTATGAAGGAGTTTTCAGAACATTGAAAATCAGGAAAGTTGAACTGAGAAGTTGGTTTCAAACATGACAATGCACTTACTTATTCCTTGAGGGTACCAAGGAACCCCTGCGAGAATTTTCTTGGGGAACCTTATCCATCCTATTGCCCTCATCTTGTCTATCAGATTTCTTTTTGTTTTCCAAACTGAAAGAACATTGAAAAGGAACACAATTAGAGTCCTTTGAGGATGCTGTTTTGACATGGTCTATTAGACTAGAGAAACAAATTCATAGACACTCATGTTTATAAGAGGGAGTTTTATATACAAGAACAATTGTACATTGAGAAAACATTCCAGCCCAGTCCAGATCAAGTTCATAAGTCTGATTTTAGTCCTTATGTCCGATATTAATATATAAATTCCTCTTAAGATTCATGAAACATGCAATGACGCTCAATACAGGAAGATCACAGGCCAGTGGGTGGAAAGTCTTGTGGATCCAGTGGCGGTAGAGGCATCTCAGTGCTGGCAGAGGTCTCCATGTGGCTCTTTCAGCTCTAGGGCTCTAGTGTAGCTCCATGTGTCTCATCAGCAAGCATGCCTCATAGGGAGTGAACATGTGCCCCGCCTCCAGCGAGCTATTTATCTATCTATCTCCTTAATGCCTCTAAATGAGGTCATCAAGCTGTGACTTGATTGGCAGGCTAAACTCCACCCCTTCACTTTTAAGCCTCTAGTTGACAACAGATTATGTAACTACCACACATGATGTGAATCAAAGAGCTTAGAATTCTTCAAGGAAGGATAGAGATGGAAGCAATGCCTTCAGAATTGGGTAAATTGGAAGCTATGTTGAGAAATGATAACTTCATTGATATTTTTGTTTAATAAAGGTATCTATAATTTTGCAGTAACACTTTTTACTTACTTTCGTTTAAGTCATAAATATAGCTTTAAGTGATTCAGTGGTTAAGGAGTAGATCGAACCATAAGAAAGCTCTTTTCAGCCCACAAATGGTCAAGTGTTAACCACTTCATGTGGCTCTATTTACAGATGACTGAACTAGCTAATGGCTTTGTAGACTCTTTTTTGGAACGTCTCAATCTGTGATATTTAAAATAACAACATCAGTAGGTTTCTTTCTGATGCAATGCACAGAAACACAGACTGTATACTCCTTAGAAGTTGACTCAAAGATGAGCAGCACGTAATGAATCAACACAATGTAGCACCAGATGGAACTCTAGCAATGATCCACAATTTTGGCATTTTCCAGAGGCAGAAGTAGAGATCTCAGAGATCATAGATGGTAGGACTAAACTCTAAGAGTTCAGCTTTCCGAGTTGCCACTCTTTTTAGGATAGTCCTTTGATGGAGGTCGTTTTTTCCCTTCCTGGTGTGTGCGTGCTCTGTGACGGGCTGTTTGCATTGGTTTAGTTTTGCTGTAGTTGGCATGTCTTGTTGCTGTTATTGGGCACAGCACTGCGCGTTTAGGCTGGAGTTAGTCATGGGGGCCTGGAAGGGTTGGATAGGAAGTGCTGATTCCGAAGGACAGGCAGTATCTGGTTCCTGGTAGACTTGCCAGAGTAGGCTGGTGACGTTTCAGTTTCTAATTTTTTCTTTCAGGTGACCTGTTGCAGCTCATTCGTTTATGTCCTCAAATTGATGTCATTCTAAGTCTCACGAAAGAATGGAATGGGAAGCCACCATATCTATCTCTGGACCTTGCTATACTTCATCTGTTCGCTGTAGATATGAAAAAAATTGGTATCAAGTTACTTCAAGAACTAAATAGAGGTGGGAAAGGTAAGTAAAGCAGAAAGTTAAGGAAGAAATCGCAGTTAAGTAATACTGTCTATCTCAGATATAATCTAGGAACAGGGTTATGTAGGGGACTAAACGTAGGAAAGGAACTTGAGAGTCACAATTGAGCTACTTTGACTAGCAACTTACTGGGTAAGTTCAAGATTATGATATATGCACTAACTCAAATCTTCTGTGCATTCTCTTTTGACAGAAGGTAACTTTGGATCCAGTCACCTAAACTGTTAATCTGTACAAATCAAAAATCCCATGTATTTTGGTCTAAAAAAACTGTCCTATACAAGTATACTTTCTTTTTCTTGACAATGTTTCAAATTCTATACTGTTGGCAAAATTAATGTTCATATCAATAGAATTACCATATGCACCACAAGGATCATTTATATTGTCCTTCAACAAAATAATAATGTCTTTAAGGTGAACCGGGGGCATCTGTAAACTATAGACATATGAGTGGATTTTGAGCTCGTATTTAATCATAGGTCCAATCCACAGCAAAGTGTGGTGAAGAAAGCACATGACACCCGTGGTCAGAAAGAATAGCATCTGGGATCTTATGGCTTATCTTAAAGCAAGCAGCTGCCTGTCTACACGAGGCATTGGCTATATCCGCACGTAAGGAGCACACCAGCATGTGTGATCCAAGAGTTGTAAATAATAAAATCCAAACCCGGAGGAGGGAATAATGTTAAACTTTAAATTCTGAACACCCAGTTTGCAGAAGGCTGCTGTTGACGGTGAAAGCCCAAAGCCAGTTTGCAGGGTGAAGTCTCTGGGGCCTCCCCTCTGACTCTGGTGTGGAGATAGGAAAGGCCCTGTTCCCAGACAGAGTGCACGGCAGTGGCAGTTAGGTCAAAATGTGGCACCTCGTCTTTGATCTCCCTCTTGTCCAACGTCTCATTGCCAGTTTTTAATATTTTCTGCTTTGTTATAAATTGAGGTTTTCTTTATTTCATTGTTGTTGGGCCATTTATTTGTATTCTGCCTTGATTTTCTGTATGTGAAACCCAGATTAGGAAACCCTATAGAGACAATAACTGAACCAGTAGCTTCAAAGGGACCTTACAGGGGAGGCATCATGAACTGCTGACATGACGAATACTGACATGGATGAACTGCTGACATATATAAACCACTGACATGGATGAATACTGACGTGGATGAACTGCCAACATGTATGAATACTGATATGTATGACTACTGACATGAATGAATACTGATATGGATGAACTGACTTGGATGAACCGCTGACATGGATGAACTGCTGACATGGATGGATAGTTACATGGATGAATACTTACATGGATGAACTGCTGACATGGATGAACCACTGACATGGATGAACCTCTGACATGGACGAATCGCTGACATGGATGAAGCGCTGACATGGATGAAACACTGACATGGATGAATACTGACATAGATGAAACACTGACATGGATGAACCTCTGACATGGATGAAGCACTGACACGAATGAAGTGCTGACATGGA
>NW_022106471.1:16636288-16637225 GCF_000313985.2 Echinops telfairi
GGATGAAACACTGACATGGATGAACCTCTGACATGGATGAATACTGACATGGATGAAACACTGACATGGATGAACCTCTGACATGGATGAAGCGCTGACACGAATGAAGTGCTGACATGGATGAAATGCTGACATGGATGAACCTCTGACATGGATGAATACTGACATGGATGAAACACTGACATGGATGAACCTCTGACATGGATGAACCTCTGACATGGATAAGTACTTACATGGATGAAGTGCTGACATGGATGAACCACTGACATGGATGAAGCACTGACGTGGGATGAACTGCTCACACAGATGAATACTCACACGGGTGAGTACTGACATGGATGAACTGCTGACATGTATTCCATGTGAACTGTACATGGGTGAAAGTGTTAGAAACAAAAAAGCTACTTAAAAGAAAACAGAATAACTGTAAAGATTAATATATAAATAATAGCCTGTTGGCAAATGTGTATTAATGGAATTCAAATCAAGAGACAAACTTTATAAAGCCTGAGGGAAATATCATAATAATGATAATAGGCACATGTAACAGCTAAATAGGTGATGTGTAATTATGATAGCTATGTGTATCATCCAACCCAGACCAAGCTCACTGCCACTGAATTGATGTGGTCTGACAGTGACCCTAAAACACAGAGTAGATATGCCCCTGTGACTGTCTGAAACACTTATCATTAACAATCTTTTTACATTTGTTTTAAATGTCATTTGGATGTAATTATATGTGTTTATTTCTAAATCTAAATGTATGCATATTGGCTTGATATTCACTCTGAATCTAACTCGGCAGTGAGGTTTGGAGTCACGAATTACACTCGGTTTCCCTTCCCTTCCCCCACTGAAGCTAGAGGTAGTCCAGAGTCACGGTGGACAGTTCACTGCAGCTAGAGGCAGTCCAGAGTCACGGTGGACAGTTCAC
>NW_022106471.1:16638048-16646094 GCF_000313985.2 Echinops telfairi
GTCACGGTGGACAGTTCACTGCAGCTAGAGGCAGTCCAGAGTCATGGTGGACAGTTCACTGCAGCTAGAGGTATTCCAGAGTCATGGTGGACAGTTCACTGCAGCTAGAGGCAGTCCAGCGTCACGGTGGACAGTTGATTTTGCCAAGCAAGCTGCTGTTGCTGCTGTTGCTGTGTGCTGTCGCGGTTGCTGCGTTTTCAGGGCTGTCTGTGGGATGGAGGCAGGTCTCCCGCTTTTGCCTCGAGTCGCTGGTGGGTGGGTTAGGACGACTGATTTCTTGCTTCGCGGCTGCCGGTTGCTTTTACCACTTTGTCACCAGAGTTCTATAACTAATATCGCAAATACTTTTCTATTGGAAATAAGAAGCTAGCAAAAGAAATCTTCTTTTACTTCCTTTAGAAAAACACTGATTATTGAAGCCTCATCAATATGATGTTTGCATTCGGGGAGTTTCCTGAACTCGGGTCAGCATGACCAGGGCTTTCATGTGGCTTAGAAGGATCGTGGGACCCAGAACAACCGACCCTCCGTTATTCGATAGTTCCAAGTGCCTGGTAGACTCGGAAGAAGGCTGGGCCCCCGCTCGCCCTCTGGTTTCCTTGTCTCACAGCCTTCAGCATCTGCTGCGTGACCAAGGCGGACGTGAGAGGGGAATGTGCGAAATGCTAGAGGCTGAACTGAGCCAGACCAAGTGCTCCCGTGTTATATCCTTAAACTTATGGGAATCAGGTGGCGTTTTAGTAGGAACTACCCGAAATGACGCTTCATAGTTGAATCGTAGCTAACTTGACATGGGAACAGTTGTGAGGATGGTGCGGGCCGGACAGTGCTTTGTTCTGTGGTACACAGGGTCGCTGTGGGTCGGAACCGACTTGATGGCACCTGACAGCAGCTACACAACCTGCCTCCTAAGGCAGGGCCACTCACTGAATGCCACTGAATTATCACACCAGTGCCCTGCTGTTCACACTGTATTTCCCCTCAGATGCAGTGGAACATCTTGTGCTAAGCAACCCGCTGGGCTCCCTGGAAAGATGGCAAGAATTGGCAGGTCTATGTTCTCAGCACGGCTTCGGCAAGCTGTCAGATGACATCATGTCCATTCTTCGGGCTCAGGCTGGAGTCACGGAAATTTCTGCCGAGGACGATACAGTCAACTTAATGGAACACGTCTTGTGGTAGTTCCCGGCTGTGGCCGGTGGGGGGAGCTTGCACAACATTTCAGTCTGTTGCTTCTGCAACTGTTCTTGGCAAAACTAATTGGTAAATAAATGGAGCTTGAAGCTTTCAGGAACAAGTCGCAGTTTGCTTGTTAGGATGACACTTGGATTCCCCCTCTCCCCTGGTATTTTATATAAGTTCGTCTTCTTTTTTGAAATGGCCATGATACAACAAGTTTGTCTGAAACTCAGTGCAGGCATTTCTAGATAAGGGCCCAGGAGGGTGTCCACATGTCTTCCGCGAGGGTGATTCCGTTTGACGGCCAGAGCCCAGGAAGACTGGGTGGTAGGTTAGCCCACCCTTTATGCTTCAAGCCTTCCCAACCTCTTGAGCAAGTCTTTTAACTCTAATAAGCTAGAGTGAGCCCAGTTATCTCTAATGTTCTTAAACTGTTTATAAGCATAATCATATTTATCCCAAATTATCAACTCAACACTAGCAAACTAGCCTGATCCCATCCACATCTCATGATCACACAGGCTGGTGTGCGTCTTCCATGTGGGCTTTGTTGCTTCTGAGCTATTTGGTTGCTTGTTTACCTTCAAGTCTGAAGAAAGCTGATGGTGCCCAGCTACCAAAAACCCGTATTTCAAAACTAAGGCAAAATCAACGGTTGCATCAAGAGCTGCTGTTCCCAGCTCTTTCCAGATGTAAGCACCTACTTCATTCTCGTCTTCCACAGACGGTTTCCAGCTGCCTCCTGTCTGTTATAAAGGCCCCAAAGGAGCAGGGGTCCCAAGGCCAGTGTTCACCCTTCACCTCCCCCCCCCCCAAATAATAACTAATGCGAAGGTCAGAAATAAAAACTTTTCCCCCTCCACCCATTACCCTTTTGAGTTAGCATTCGTCGCCTTCGGCAGCTTTCCTGAGGAGAGTTAAACTTGACAGCCATGACTTCAGCAGCCAGATCCAAGCAGAGAGAGAATAGATTTCCAACCAATGCTTATATGTACTCAGAGGGGGCGTTGCAAGCCCCCCTAATTATAGGTACCCACACGCCTAACAGGAAGGAGTTGTAAAACAGGCATATGTGTGACAGGAAGGGGATGAACTAGGGGTATACACACAATAGGAAGGGGGACACTAGACTAGAGGCAAGCATGTGATTGGAAGGCATGCAGGTAACAAGATGGGTGGCTTTAAAGGCAAGATGGCAGTCTAGCCTTGGTCATCCCTGAGTTGGCTTGACCTTAGGTCTTTGGGCCCTTCTACAGGGGAACCATCCATTATCTTTATCAGAAGGGAGTGGACTCTCCTAGGGGTGGGACAGACTACGCAGGGGTCCTCAAACTTTTTAAACAGGGAGCCAGTTCACTGTCCCTAAGACCCGTTGGAGGGCCGGACTATAGTTTTAAAAAAAACTATGAACAAATTCCTATGCATACTGCACATCTCTTATTTTGAAGTAATAAAATGAGGCAAAGACACCTGGCGGGCCACATGTGGCCTGCGCGGGCGGTAGTTTGAGAACCTCTGGACTATAGGGTCTGATTGCTCCAGACAGCGGATAACCTTTAGGCAGATAACCTTTAAGCAGTTGACCTCCATGTATTTAGTCAGCACCTTAAGTTTAGCATATGTTACGTGGGGACATCCTGGGGAATAACTTTTCCGTTACCCGCAATCTAGTCAGACGGTTCCCTTGTGGTGTTATTTAATTTGATCCTTTTTTCCCACATTCCCTAAAAACCAAGTTAGCTTTAAAGGCTGGACTAGATCTTGGCTCCGTTGCTTTGGCAAAGATGCTTCATAGGTGAAGCTGAGCACTTCACCTTTCCTGTTGCCAGGCACAAAAGGTGGGTTGGCTCATCCCATTGCTTTTTAAGGTCATGTAGAAAATCCTTAACATGAACTGAAAAAGTCTGCATCATGAAGATTCCAGCTGTCTGCAGCTGTGCCTCCCACCGTGCTCCTTGCTTTCTTGAAACCAAACGTGTCACTTTTTTTTCTTGTCGCAGGCTTTCCAACACGCCTTTTGTTGTTTCTCTGCCTGCATGGCCAGTGCCATCCTTGTTGTCCCTTTAATGATCCTTCTGTCTCTCTCTCAGCTGAGAATTCTCTCAGGAATCTCCCGTGATGCTATGCGTTGTGTGTCAGCTCAGCTCGGTCAGGATTCCCAGTGGTTTGCAGATAGTAGGTGGCCATCCTCCACTTGTAATGATGTGAGCAGCCCATCAGTTGGACAGGGTCTTTCCTTGGGGGTGAGGCCTGCATTAAATATGTAAAAATACTCTGGCAGGAAGTTCACACTCTCTGGACTTTGCATTCCTCTCATCACCTCTGACCTCTGGTTTGTGGGATGTGAGCCAGCAGCCTGCTGCCTGACGGGATGCCTGTGCATCCATGAGAGTCCGGAGAAGCTTCCAGCCCACTGTCTGACAGCCCCACAGACAGCATTATTTACATAGATATTTCCTTTCACTTCTCTTTTATTATTTGTGAAGGTATTTCCTTTTGCCTTGAATTGTTAATAAATAACCCTTTGTACCATGGGAATCTGTGTCATTCTCTCCCTGACTTAGATCCACTCTCCAAGATCTGCAGAGCTCTGGCAGCTGCTGTGAGAGAAGTGTGTGGGAAACAGAAAGATTTCTCCCAAGTCGTCTCCCCCAAATATATGTTAGACTTAGGACACTGCTTGCAGCTAATGGTAAAGGCAGTCAGTTGCTAGTCTATTGTCTGGTCCCACCACAGGTAGAGCCCACTCCCTGCTGTTAAGGACAATGGGCTACTTCTCCCTAAAGGCTCTTGACCATTAGTCTGGTCCCTGTAGGTAGTGTTTACACCCTACTGATAATGGTTTCTGTGGTGATCCAGAGAGCTGGGCAAACCTGCTCAGTGACATCCAAAGTTAGGCTGCCATCCTGAATCTGGGATCCTCCCATCTTGTCACATGGATACCCCCAATCCCTTCTCTTTGTATTGCGTGTATATCCCTAGATTGTCCCCCTCTCGTTGCTGTATAACCTATAGTGCAACCTGTCTTTACCTGTAATTAGTGGGCTTACATGCCCCCCAAAGATCTATAGGCCTTGGTTAGCAATAAACAAGCCCTCTTGGCCTCTCATGGTTCTTTGTCGGTTCTTCCTCTCCTCTCTGGTCCTCTCTCCCCTGTTCCCTTTCCCCTTGTCCTCCTCCCCTCCCCCTCTCTCCTGCATTCTGGTCTCCCATCTCCACGTGGACCACCAAGCAGGGCTGAGGTGAGCATGCTACCATAAAATATGTCTGACTCCATTATTTCAATCTTTTATCTTTCATACTCTCTATGGCTTTAATATAATATCTATATATCTCAACTGTACAATTGCGCTTACTGAACCCATGATTAGTGGGGCGGGGCTGGCCCTTCCCCCACAGAAAGGTATCAGAGTTGAGCACAGGGAGGCCTGGGGTCTGTTTGAAATAGATGGTGTGAGTTGTGAATAGTTCTCATCCGTTTCATCATGCAAGATTATGGGTTATTTTAAATAGTGGTTATCAGAATACCTATAAGCAATTCAAATCCCAAACTCCCTGCCATTGAGGTGATTCCCACTCACAGTGAGCCTCTAGGACGGGCTAGAATGACTCCTTTGGGGTTCTGAGACTGTCAGTCTTCAGGGAGTTGAAAGTGTCAACGTTCTCCTGCAGAGCACCTGGTGGTTCTGAACTGCTGACCTTCAGGTTAGGAGCCCAGTGGGTGCCCCACTACTCCACCAAGACTCCTTTATCAGCAGCTCAGAATATTTCATGTTCTATTCTCAAACCAGACTTCGGCGTGAATTCTTTCTTGCGCGGAGCCAAGGACCAAGGTATATCTCTATCCCGAGAGATCTAACAGTAATAGTAGACCCAAGAATGAAGAAAATGCTGTAAAATTGATTGTGGTGGTGATCGCACAACTGTTTTTTAAATATGTTTAAACCATTGCATGTCAACAAAATGATTTTTAAAAAAGGAAACTTGTTAGAACATGGTGAAGAAAAAGAAACAAAATAGTAAAAATATCACTAAAAAAAAGAGGCAACTAAGATATACTTCCCTACATGGATTCCTTTCTCTGTTTAGTCAGATAGCTCTTTATTACAAACCCCAGTGTGGCTGTGGGGGATTGCCAGTAGAGAACTGTACCACCATGCTGACTGTAGGTCTTATTCCCAGCACATACCCATCCTCCCTGGAACTCACGACTCTACCTCTAAGATCCCAGGTGCAATAATGTGCAGACGGCATGGAGGAGAATCCACCTTTGTTTTTTCACCCAGACAACAGTTATGTGAACTCTGTTCTGCTACCTTGTTTTCTTGGGCTGATTTCAAAGTCATTGCCATCAATCAGGGCGGGCTTAGTTGGGTCTGTGCTTAGCATGCTGGGTCTGTGCTTAGCAGGCGTGAAGGACAGGCCACCTTCCAGTCCTTTGGTTGTACACAGAATGAGGTGTCTAGCAATCATACTCTGTCCATTTTCCACCACAAGCACGTATGAAAAGCATGTGTACTCCTCCCTAGGGCCGTTCTAAAAAATCTCTGCCAACTTGCTCAGCGTTCACGGCCAAGTGTTTACAGTCACAGGCCTTGACCATTCCAAAGAGCCGTTTGTCAAGTGAACCATGACACAGTATTTTTTTCCCCCCGCTCCACTGGGGTAAGTATTTATAATGGCCACTTCCTGGACATAGCATCCAGGAGCAGTTATGTCCCGGCACAAGGCTCAATCATGAGGTGGGGAAAGATTGGCAGGGAGTCTCAGCGACCCTCTCTTTGCCCCAGATTAGAGTGCAGAGGCCCTGTTTGCTAAGAATAATCAATAATAATAAACTCAAACCCCAAACCAAGCCACTGTAATCCAGTTGATCCTGACTCGTAGTGACCCTCTCTAGGGTGTCCAAGGCTGCACATCTTGACTGGTTGCAGACAGCCTCATCTTTCTCCTTAGGAGTGGCTAGTGGGTGTGAGCAGCCTACCCCAGAGCCACCTGGTGTTAAACTTGTTCCTTGTTCCTTGTGGAGAGGAGGAAGCATTTGTGAGTACCAGCCTTCTCCCAGCTCCTCCTCCCTCCTGGCTGTGCATCTCCAGCTCTACATCGAGCGTGGTCATGTTTTCTAAACTACGAGCCAGCCCATGCTTCTGTGGGGAAAGCCATCGTAGAGACCTTGCAGGTACCAGAGAAAAAGCACCTGTCTTATCCTAAGCGCCTCACAAACTAGACGTCACACAGTAGCATTACAGCTGCCCTTACTTGACTTATAATCAATAAAAAGTCCATAAAATAAACATCTTGTAAATGAAATCTCATAAATCAAATGATCACATCCTTGAAATAGTTCTTTTTAAGGAAACTTTCCTGGGAATTCCCCATGGAAAGCGTCAACCACTCCTAGTTTTGCTGTCTGGCACATGTTAGGTTGGACGAGTACAGGTGTCTGCCCATCTTCAGGCTAACAGTCGATTCTGGCTCACAGTGACCCTGTTGGAGGCAGTAGGACCCCCTTGTGGGTTTCCAAGGATGTCAGTCTTTTGTGAGCAGGCAGCCACATCTTTCTCCTCTGGAGCCTGGTCACAGCAGGCACCACAAACACTTCCATTATACGCTCCTTAAAGCTGACTTTGAGAAACGTGGAGAAAACTTACACATTTTGAGCATATGCACATGAAGCAGACACAAAGTGGAGGGAGGGAGTTGTTCAGTGTGAGAAGAGAACCAAGTGCACTCACAGCTCTGCCTCCGAGTGGGCAATCAGCTTTTTATCCCTACGAGCCAAAGAACTAGACACTAACTTTTATTTAAGGCACTGAACAATTTGCCCACGGTGGAGATTATGAAGGCTTGTATTGGGTGAGGAAGAAAGGCTGTGGAAGTAGCTACTCTGAGGACTTACAAACAATGCTCACTTTATCACGAGGTGTCTTCTGTTTGGCACCGTTGTCTGAGAGTTCTTGGATAGTGAAGGGAGAACAACTCACTCCCATCAAGTCACTGTGGCCCCAGGGACCTGCTAGGACAGAATAGGACTGCCCTGAGTGTCTGAGACTGGAGCTGTGTACTGGACTAGGTAGCCTCCTCGTTCTCCTTCTGAGCCGGCTGGTGGTTTCAAACTGCTGACCTTGCAATTAACAGTCCCATGTGTAGCCACCATTCCACCAGGACTCCTCATTGGGAAGGTAAGCTGTAAGAAAAAGCTTTGAGTTGCTCTTGTGGGTTAAAGCCCATGCAACACCCAAAATCAGTTAAGGGCCATTTATTGATGGTGCGCTAAGGGACCGAAAACACAACTTACACATGCAACCTTGGTGGTGCCCTGGGGCGAACACTGGACTGTTGACCACAAAGCCGGCTGCTCTACAGGACGAAGGTGAGGCCGCTGGCCCTGAGAAGCCCTGTCTTCTCACATTGCAAGCAGTGGGTCTGGTTTGTTTGTCTTTTTGTGTACAATCTAGAAAGAAAACTAAGCATGAGCAGTAAGATGCGATGCGAGTTAAATTGGAAGCAAATACAGTAAAGACCTTTAAAAAAAAGATTTTATTGGGGGCTCATACAACTCATCACAATCCATCCATCCATCCATTGTGTCAAGCACGTTTGTACATTTGTTGCCATCATCATTCTCAAAGCATTTGCTTTCTACTTGAGCCCTTGGTATCAGCTCCTCATTTTTCCCCTCCCTCCCTGCCCCCATTCCCTCATGAACCCTTGATAATTTATAAATTATTATTTTGTCATGTCTTACATTGTCTGACATCTCCCTTCACCCACTTTTCTGTTGTCTGTCCTCCAGGGAGGGGGTTATATGTAGATCTTTGTAATAGGTTCCCTCTTTCTACCCTACCTTCCCTCCACCCTCCCAGT
>NW_022106471.1:16647298-16664113 GCF_000313985.2 Echinops telfairi
CAGCATGTGGGACCCCAGATTCTGTGTAATTTGACAGCTTGGCACCATCAGTTTCTTCACCGCATTTGCTAATGTACCCCTTTGTCCTCAGCATTCATGTCGGGGTAGGCTGGTGTGCATCTTCCTTGTGGATTTTGTTGTTTCTTGGCTAGATGACCGCCTGTTTGTCTTCAAGCCTTTAAGACCCCAGATGCTGTATCATGATAACCGGGCACCATCTGCTTTCTTCACCACTTTTGCTAGTGCACCCCCTTTGTCCTCAGTGATCGAGTAGGAGCAGGCTGGTGTGTTTTTTCCTTGTGGGTTTTGTTGTCTCTCAGCTAGATGGCTGCTTGTTTATCTTCAGGTCTTTAAGACCTCAGCTCCGCCTCTGTCACAAACAAGATGGTTTCCCAGGGCGGGTCATCCCTCCAGGCCGGTTGCAGGTCAAGAGTGGGAGCAGTCGTGGTGTCTGACGTGCTCTGAAGAGGCGCAGACCTGGAGGAGGACATGGGATTCTGTGCAGACACATTAGTGTTTCTTAACCTGGACACTACTGATGTTTCAGATCAAATCATCTCCATTCTCTCTCTCTGTCTCTGCGCATCCTGACTTTACCCACTAGATGTCAGCAGCACTTGACAATCGTGAATGTCTGCAGACACTGAGCAGTGTCCCCGGGAGACAACATTGCCCTGGTTGAGAACCCGGTGTCCCATCAGTCCACAGACAAACGTGTCAGAGATGGCAAACGCTAGTGAGCGGATCGCCTTCACTGTTCTTTCCCACGCAAGTCATTAGAAGACCTGGTGGGGTGGCAGGTTTTGCGCTGAGCTGCTGACCACGAGGTCAGCCATCTAAAACCCCCAGATCTCCAGGAGGAAAACTGAGGCTTTCTACTCCCCAAAGCTTTAGTCTTGGGGACCCACAGGTGTTGTGCCCTAGCGCGTCACTAGGCACTGGCATTGACTTAGCGGTGGTCAGTGGTGGAGCATGAATCCTTACTCCTGAAAGCAACCTAGGCTAAGAGCAAGGAAACAGACAAGTAAACTAAGAGCTTAGCTAACTTTCAACTCATCGCCGAGATATCTAAATAGCTCGGGGATTCAAACATGGCCGAAGAGAGGAGTAATTAGATGCTCAGATTTCTCTCTCAGCTTGAGCTACCTGCCTCCCTGTGTTTGTCTGGGTACTTTGGAGAAACAAATCCACAGAAGCTTATGTATAAGACAGTTTTATGTAAACGTTTAGTGAGCATCAAGAAAACATCCCAACCCAGTGCTGCCCAAGCCCACAAGTCCAACACTAACCCATTAACCCATATGTCCAACACCAATCCACAAAGTCCTCCATCTCACAAAAAAGCAGCAACAATGATGCTGACTGCAGGAGGAAAGCCGAGTCAGTGAGTGTGTAAGCATCTCAGCCCTGGCAGGGGTCTCCACACAGCTGCTCTAGGACCTGGGGCTGCTTCGGGGTAGGTTCATGGGGTTTCTCCTTGGAGATGTCTTGCATAAGGTGACCAGACATCCTGCTTTTGGCGGGACAGTCCCGATTTTTAACAATTTTTCCCACGTCCCGTGGCGTTTTTAAAAAGTCCCGATTTTTGGAAAGAATGCACGACAAGCTAGGGTATATGGTTTTCGGCTGCCATGTGGCTATTTCGCCAGGATATGAGTTTTATCAATGGTGTCCTGCTTTACCAATGTTAAAATCTGGTCACCTTATTTAAGGGGCTCTTTGTGGCCTTGGGGCAGGGTGGGCGGGGGAGAAAATTGAAAATAGGCCCTTTGCAGAAAAGCTAGTGGAAAACAGCCTTCTCCCTGAGGAAACTACTGAAGATGGATCCCAAAGGCACTGAATACCGAAACACACAGATCTCTCCAGCTCTGTGTAAGCCCACCGCCACAGTGCACTTGACCTGGGTGTAATCCTGGTTGCTAGGCTGAGCGGCTGTAGAAGGGTGCCCAGGGCCCCAGGACCAGGTTGGTTGGAGAGTCTTTATTTAGAGGCTCTACGAATGGCCTGAACGGGTGGCTGGCTGGGGGTGGGGGGGAGGGGGAGGGCGTGGACTGGTCTTTCCAGTCCCACTGCTCAAGACACACAGTGTGGCTGGCCAGCAGGTGACATCTGTCCCTAGACAGGCCTTAACTTCATCCTCTAAGGAGGCCCCTCCAATCAACCAACCAACCGCAGCTTTGGAGCGGTTCCGGCTCACAGAGACTGGGACAGCAGAGCTGCTCCCCTGAGGGTGGGTTTCCGAGG
Source organism: Echinops telfairi (assembly GCF_000313985.2). Lineage (NCBI taxonomy): Eukaryota > Metazoa > Chordata > Mammalia > Afrosoricida > Tenrecidae > Echinops > Echinops telfairi. The sequence goes on from NW_022106471.1 coordinate 16,649,543, forward strand.
CTGCACATCTTTATGGAAGCAGACAGCCAAGTCTTGCACCTGCAGAGTGGCCGATTTCAAGCCAGTGACGTTTTGCTTAGCAACCAGGTGCTTTAATCACAGTGCCGCTAAGTCTTCTCACTGCCTCTGTCTCCATGGGGGTCCGCCCACATGCAGATACGCCCACATTTGAGTACCCGGCGTGAAGTGTTATCCACGCTACACCATGCTTCAAGACAAAATTTCATTTATTAGTCATTAGAATTAAATATTTCACAATACAGAATTACATATTGTGTTTGTGATTCATCACTATGCTTTAGTTATGTTCAATTTGTAACAATGAAGATGCATCCTGCATATCAGATATTTACATGATGATTCATAACAGTAGCAAAATTACAGTTATGAAGTAGCAACAGAAATAATTTTATGGTTGGGGTCACCACAACATGAGGAACTTCATTGAAGGGTCGCAGCATTAGGGAGGTTGAGAACCGCTGCTCTAAATAAAGACACATGTAGTTGTCCCCTGACAGAGGCCCGCTCTGTGTCCGGGGTTGGGTTCTCCCTGGAAGCCGACTCTGAGATGAAGATCAGCACGCACTGTTCCCTAGGGAAGGAGCCCTGCTGGAGCTGTAGGTTAGGGCCGCTTAACCGCAAGGTTGGAGGTTCAAATCCACCAGCTTCTCCTTGAGAGAAGGATGAGGCTCTCTGCTCCTGTGAAGACGAACAGTCTTGGACACCCTTTATAGGGCCACCATGAGTAGTGGTCAAACCTGGGCTTGACGACCGAGGTTTTTTGGAGTGAGATGAACAGGCACAGACACAGCTGCGGTGGGTTTGGTTGGGTGTGGCTGGGGAGGGGTCTTGGTGAGAGCACTGTGGGAGGGAAAGGAAAGGAGCAGGGTTGGGTTGAGGGGGGAGAAGCACCTTGAGGCGGTCTAGACAAGATTCCAGCTGGTCTGAACTGGGGGTGGCCTCTGGGGCAGGTACCTGGGACTTTAATAACTCACGTCCCTCCCTGTTCTCTCCACCCCTGACCAGGAGTGAATGCCGAGTCACAGAAATCCTTTCCACGTGGTCCCCCACACCCTGCTTTGTGAGCGAGGCAGACGCAGAGGGCGGCCCTGAAGAGGAACCAAGGCTCCCGGAGATGAGAGGTGACCAAGCCAGGTGAGGACCTGCAGACCGGTGGGTGCTGGAGGAGACCCGCCTCCGTGACTCCCAGCACCCCCGCAGGGCTGGAGGGGAACTGCCAGTGTAATGGTGACCCCACCTGGGCAGAGGGCCGAGCAGAGCTGCCGTTTGAGCGTCGTCACTCAGGTGTCCTCACTTACGTAGGGAGCCCATTTCCTCCCAGGTGTGGAAAATAGGCCAGCTGAGAACGTAATCCTCCTCCTGGAAACTCACCTTTGGAGGCCGAGCCACGGCCTGCCCTGGCCTCCCCTCACAGGGTTCCTGGGACGCCCCTGAACTTCCCTGCGGCACCAGGCTCAGGCGGTGAGTCTGTTCGCTGGCTTTCCTCCCTGCACCAGAGAGCTTGGAGGGCCAAGGCAGCGTTTGGTCACTGTTCCCCGGGGCCCAGGGTCCCCCCTGCCCTGTGAGTGACGAGTGAGGGGTCGGACTCACTGCCGGGGACTGGGTAGACCAGACCCAGAGCTGGAGGTACGAAAGGGCAAATGAGGGGGGGACTGAGGCTCCCCGTGTGAGGTAGCCCCCGAAGCAAGCGAGTTAGAGAGGGGAAACTGCTGTCAGAGGCGGAGGGAGGGGCGTTGGTTGTGGGACGTCACATCCACTCCAACCCACGGCCACCATACGGAAGAGGGCGGGCTGCCACAGCGTGTCTAGGCTGCATTCTTCTTTGTAATCGTCTTACTGGGGCTCGTCCAGCTCGTATCACAGTCCATACACCATCCATTGTGTCAAGTGCATCTGTACATGTGTTGCCATCATCACTCAAAACATTTGCTTTCTACTTGAGCCCTTGGCATCAGCTGCTCATTTCCCTCCCTCACCAACCCTTGTTCATTTATAAGTTATTATTTTTTCATGTCTTATGCTGACCGATGTCTCCCTTTATCCACTTTTTTGTTGTCCATCCCCCTGGGAGGGGGTCATGGGTAGATCATTGTAATTGGTTCCCCCTTTCTCCCCCACCTTCCCTCCACCCTCCTGGTATTGCCACTCTCACCACTGGTCCTGAAGGGGTTTATCTGTCCTGGATTCCCTGTGTTTCCAGTTCCTATCTGTACCAGTGTACATGCTCTGGTCTAGCCAGATTTGTAAGGTAGAATTGGGATCATGATAGTGGGGGGAGGAAGCATTTAATAACTAGAGGAAAGTTGTATGTTTCATCGTTGCTACCCTGCACCCTGACTGGCTCGTCTCCTCCCCACAACCCTTCTGTAAGGGGGTGTCCAGTTGCCTAGGCTGCCTACCTGATGTAGTGAGATTCCCATTGGGCTTTTAACCGCAAGTCAGCAGTTGGGACCCACCAGCTGCGCCTCAGGAGAAGGGTGAGATGCTCTACCTGCCCTTGTAACAAATTACAGCCTGGCAGCCACAGGGGCACGGTCCTGCCCTGTCCAGCAGGGCCACAGTGGGCTGGCACTGACTCGATAGCAGGGGTTTTGAGTTCTCCTCCTGGGAGCAGGTGGTCCGACTCTTCCATGGAGGTGCTGGGTGGTTATCAGCCGGGTGCTCACTGTGGCGCAGCAGGGGGGCTGGGGGCCAGGGGCATTCGGAGCACCATTTGATGAAGGGATCCGCTGTAGACCTCCCACAGCCCCAGCCCATGAACAAGCGTGGCTGTCTCCCTCCCAGCACCTAGGTCTGGCCCCTCTGAGTCGGAGCAAAGGGAAGAGAGGAAGGAGAATGCCCAACCCAGACGGCGTTCCCAGATTCTTCGTGGCGCCTGGTCACACAGCAGAAAGCACAAAGAAGTGATTTAAGCATCTTGCAACTGAAGTTGCTCTTGCCAAACCCAGCGGGTCAGCAGACTCAGTAGATTCCAGAAGAGGCCGGACTTCTGAGACCTCTGTGTTCTTCCACCCTGATGTCAGCTTGCTGGCAGCCCACGCTGAGCTGCCCCACAGACGCGTCAAAGGGGGGCGGGGGACGGAGGGGAGAGCTGGCTTTGCTTGCAGTGTGGAAGCTCAGCTGCAAAGATAACTTGATCAGCACTGGATATTGTTTTCTGTCTGCTCCCAGGGCTGGCCAAGGCAAGGCTGGTGCTGTCAGCTGAGGAGACGCAGGGGCAATGTCTCTGATTCTGAAGTCAGAGGCCTGGCAGGAATAATAATGCATCCCAGATGGTTCAAACAGAGAGACTGTTAAAAACGGAACTGTTAACAGATGTGCAAGGGATGTCGAGGCACGGAGGCTTGTATCGGTAGGACGAGATGACCTCCCTACGGGTCAAAGGAAAGCAGGCCTTGTGCAGTGGGCGCCCAGGAGGAGGGGGTCTCCGGGGAGCACAGGCCTGTCTCGCTCCAGGGCACTGGAGCAGAAGTCCCCTACCTGCCCTTCCCGCAGAGGGGGTGCCTCCTGTTGGCCAAGCTTGATGTCCATCAGCCAGGGGGGACCTCGGATGACCCTTTTCTGAAAAGTTGTCCTCTTGGGGCCGAAACCACGGAAGTGAGCTTGACAGAGAGGACCAGTGCCTGCCAAATAACGGTGGGCGGCCCACAAACCATCAGACAGCAAGCAAGCCGGGCAGCAGGCTGAAGCGCCCGCTGGTCTGCAGCTTTCTGCTCCCTGAAGGACTTCCCGCCCCGGGCCCGCGGCGGGCGGCTCTGTGCACTGGGCATCTGTGAGGAGGACTTGCACGGTGAAGTCCATTGGAGGTACACGTTCCCACAGAAGGGCCTCGGGCGAAAGCCTGCAGCTGTGCTTCTGGACAGAGGTGCGCAGAGGCCCCACCGTGAGCAGACTGGACAACAATCGGTGTGGTTTGTGCCACATGCCTCCCTGCACACCTTCCCTCGGCTCCTATGCATTTCATCCAGGAGCCCTGCAAAGAGCCGGGTCCTCAGAATGCCGGAGGAGAGCGGGCAGGCGGCACGCTCCTGCCCTGAGAGGCTGTGTATGCAGGCTGGATGGTCCCAGAGGAAGGGAACAGGATCCCACTAAACCCAACCCACCACCACCCAGGCCATCCCAACACACGGCGACCCGAGAGGGCAGAACAGAACAGACCCGTGGGCTTCTGAGACTGTAATTCTGTATGGGAACAGAAAGCCTCGTCTTTCTCCGGAAAAGCGGCTGGTGGTTTCAAACTGCAGACCTTGCGGTGGACAGCCTAAGAAACTCATAACCACTATGCTGCCAGGGTTCCCTGACCTGGAACCAAACTCACTGCACTGGAGTCAGTGCTGTCACAGTGAGTCTACGGGACAGGCTAGAACTGCCCCGGGGGTGGGGGGGTGGGCGATATATTTTCACGTAACCTCCGTTCTCCAAGGTTGGCAGGGACTATGAAAAGGTACAGGATGCTTGTCAGGCGGTAAGGAGGAACACACGGTGCAGGGGAGGCCAGCACCCCTGATCTCACCCTGCCCACATGGCCTTAGGGCCTGGGGAGCTGCAGGAGGGGTCTGTGTGAGCAGAGGACCCTCGAGTCCACAGGGGCCATGTCACCCATGTGCCGCCACCAGGGAGCTCAGGTCAGCTTGGGCCTTGAAGCATCTCTGCTGTGGGCCCTCAGTAGCAGGAAAGAAACCTTTCTTTTCCCCTCTTGTGAGGTGAGGAGAGGTAGGTGTGACAGACAGTTCAGGCAGGGCCTTGCTAGCAGGCTGTAGCCATCAGAGGTGATGTCTTCTCAGGGAATCGTGGCTTGCTGGGAGCATGGAGGAAGGCATTGCCTGGTCAAGTTATTAAGTGCTGGTTGTCTCCCAGGTGTCCGGGTCTTCCTGCTCCGTCCCAAGGGGAGACCCCCTGAGCTGGCTCTCGGTATGCACACCCTGCCCCTGTGTGCAGGACACATAGCCTCTGGGTTTATAGAATTGTGGTGTTCTCTTCTTCAGTTAATACATCTCCTAACTAGCCTCTAGCATTCATTTCCTGGTAGGCCGACTTGGCAGGCACCCAGTGGGGCCTGGATCCTCTAACAGTGGTTCTCAACCTTCCTAATGCCGTGATCCTTTAATACTGTTCCTCATGTTGTGCTGACCCCCAACCAAAAATTATTTTTGTTGCTACTTCATAACTGTAATTTTGCTACTGTTATGAATCATAATGTAACTATCTGCTATGCGGGCTGTATTAGGCTACCCCTGTGAAAGGGTCATTCGACCCCCAAAGGGGTTGCGACCCACAGGTTGAGACCCACTGATGCTGTAATGGAACCAGCCCTGGTCCAGCTGACCTTGACCTGGAAAATTTCACCAAAGGTCCTGGTGTGACACGGGGTCTTGGGACACCCGGGTAATTTTCAAATGGAGCCCAACTCAAAGATCTCAGGGAGGGGTCCTGGTGGAGGAGTTGACAAAGCCAAGACCCTTGTGGTCACCAGGGCAGCGCCAGCCCCAATGGTTCCCGTGGAGGGACTGGGACTCAGCAGAGAGGAAATGCTCAGTTGGCTCTTGTCCACTAAGAGTTTGTGCTTCTGTGAGACTCTCCTTTGATCCCATCTCCTGGTCCTCCCAAACCCGACACTGTCGAACAAGACTAGCGTTTCAGTGACCCACAGGGTCACCATGGTGCACAGGTTGCAGCAGAGCTGCTAGATTAAGACGGGCTGGGAAGAAAGGCCTCACGGTCTACTTCTGAAAAGCAGCCAACGGGAAACCTGTGAGTCGCAGTCGATTACCGTCTGTAGGGTGGGAGCACTCAGGTCTGCAATGGTGGACAGAGTGGACCTGAGCAAGCCGACGGTCACGGAGAGGCCTCGGGACTGGGCAGTGGTTCCTTCTGTTGTGCGTGGGCCGCCACGCAGTGGAACCGACCGAGCAGCAGTCAGCCCCCACCATCACTGGATGGCAGAACTGCAGACCAGCCTAGGCTGAGTCAGCGCTAAAGCCGTGGTAGTCGGGCCGTAGTGGGACGATGCCAATAATGTGGGCACAGCAGCTCGTTCCTCTTCCTCACCGTCACGATCTAATTAGGACCATGCTTGGTGAATAAAGGGTCGGAGAGAAAGAGCACCTTCACCAAGATGGATTGACACAGTGCCTGCAACAAGGGGCTTGTTAGGTAGCAGGATAGGGACAGAGTTGTGCCTCTCCATGCCTGAAGGCCCCTCCAGGAGGTTGGGAAGAAAAATCAGGTGAGCCTTAGCTAGCCATAAAGACTAATTGGGCATGCTCAAATTCAGCTCCCTGCCCCTGCCCCAACACACACGCACACACGCACACACGTACACACACACACACACACACACACACACACACACACACACACACACACGTGTTAGCCCTGCACGGCCCAAACTAGGCCCAGGCTCATGACCTCACTCAGGTGGGCTTAATTCAGCCAGTGGGGTCAACCAATACCATCAACCATGCCTCCCCAGCCAGAGGCTTTAAATATCTTAGCAGTGGGACAACCAGCCCTCTTTTTTCTTCAGCCTTCGGCCCTCTCCCCTGGGACCCTACTCCTGCACCTGCTTGGCAGTGCCGAGGTCTCTCTGGCCTCAGGTCACCACGTGTGGGTGAGCAGTCCCACGAGGTTGCCCGTGTTCAGCTGTGGGCCCCAGCATGGCTTACACGAGGTTTGGCACGTTTCCCTGAAATAGCGTGTAGTCTTTTGAGACTGTAAAACCTGAAACTTCTTCTATCCTTTATAAAAGCCCACCTGGATCACAAACCAGGCTTCAGCACGAATTCCTTCTTGGGCAAAGCCAAGAACCGAGGTATTTCCCACCTGAGAAACCTAACGGGTGCAGACCTAACCACAGTGATGAGGATGGCCCGGGCCAGGCGGCGTCTCGCTCGAAGGCTGTCTGGCCTCCCGGACTCGGGGCCAGCTCAGCAGCACCTGAGAGCAGCAACCCATGGCTGGCGCTGGCGGTGATGAGCTCGAGCTGGGACTTTTTGTAGCAGCGGCTCCAGAGGGTTTTATGAAAGCCTCCCGAGTTTCGGTGGTTTCTTTTCTCTCAGTGCTTCTGAGGCACTGCTTTGGGTTGAAAAGTTCGCTGTTTTGTGCTGCTGGGGAGGAAGGTTGTGGTGGCTACCTGAATCCCAGTGGGGAGAGAGCCCATTGGTTGGCTGTTTTCCTAGCTGCTGCGCTGGCTGCTTGTTCAAACATTGATTTTTAGATTGCTCTCTGTAATCACACTGCAGTATGCTGCCCTGGCCCAGGGCCCACGCAGAGACTATAACTTGGAAAATCTCGATTCATTCTCCGGAAACCACTGACCCTCTCTCCTTTGGCTGCCCCAGCACGTCATCCAGGGCCTACAGCTTAGCCTGGTCGGACATCTTACGGCCTGGTTGGAAAAGGCCTGAGAGGAGCGCACATTCACACTCTTAATTTGCCACACACTTAATTTGACAAGTGCAGCACTTTGGCTTTAGCTCCTAAAATTGCTTCAGTCTTGAGGCAATGTGTGGTGGGAGGGGCCGAGCCGAAGATGATTCTTAAAGCAGGGACTACACAGGGCCACCTGAGCCTGCAGGCGCGGGCTAGAAACTCGGGGTGAGGCAGAAGCTGTTGACTTAGTGTGTGATCTGCGGTGTAGATTTTCAACAACAACAGCAAAATAAGTAAAATACATGATTAAAAAAAAACCACGACAGTTTTTTTAATCAGGTGAGACTAAGGGTCGACAGCCAGACTTGCCTTTGCAAAATTCCCAGTAAGCCCTCATGCACACTGTCGAGAGCGTCAGTAGGTGGAAGCTGTGATGATTACGTGAGAGGGACTGCCTTTCTCCCCGGTATATTTCCAAAAGTGGTGTGACAGTCTTCCCTTTGCCCTTCCTTACAGCCCCCTCCCCAGCGCAGTGGGTTGCCGTTCCAGAAACTTGCATTTGTAAGGGGACGCTGGATCACAGATGAGCGCTTGATCAAAGGAAGGTACGTAAAACAAAGATTGCTATGAGGGTTGCGGTTCACATACACCCAGGCTTACTGTGAACGCAGGATGCTTCAGCGTCTCGGCGAGTGGCGGGTGCCTGTGGGCAGCTTTATCAGTAATATATTTGTCTCAGCCTCGGGCCAGTTACGTTCAAGGCCAAGAAGCCGGCTTGGGTTATGGTATCTGGGGGACTCTCAAGGGGGTCACATTGGTAGGTTTTTCGTGAACAACACAGGGTAGTCATAGAGAGTTACTGGGGAGCCGTGTCAAGAGAATGAACGACAGCATGAGTGAGGAACGGAGCAGGGAAGGTGATGCCAGAAGCCTCTTCCCATCCTGGCAATGCACCTGCTTATTCTTCACGGCTAGCAGGGCCATACTATGCAACATTCATTCACTGGGGAATCCTGCCCCTTTCACCCTACAACCCCAACCTTGCCCCTTCATGCGCCTCTGTCTTCTCCACGTTCAGAGAGCATTGGAAAAGAACATGAGTTAAGTCCCTCAACCAGAACTTCATCTCACACATTTTGGATATGTTACCAGGCGGCCAGCCCCTGGGAAACGGCACCACATTGGTAAAGCGGAGGGTCCCTGGACAAGAGAAGGGTCTCAACAAGGGGTGTTTCCCCAGCAGCATGCTCCCTGCCTTTTTTCTCACCCACCGCCTGGCTGGGGAAGGCGGGGTTGAAGGTATTGTGTGACACCATTGGCCGTGTTAAGCCCGCCTGGGTGATGTGATGGGCCTGGGCCTAGTTTGGACCGCCCAGGTGTCCCTCCCACCTGGCTTGGGGGCTTGAAATGGAGTATCCTTAGTTAGGGGTCTTCATAGGTGTCCAATGGTTGCCTGATTTCCTTTCCATCCTCCTCTAGTCTCGGGGGTCTGCGCAGGCCTGGGGCAGGGGGGACAACTCCCTGCCTTACTCTGGCTACCTAACAGAGGCGAATGAACTCAAGGTCAGCAGGCAGTAAGGCAGGCCATTGGTTCATGCCCAGATTGGATTAGATGCAGGAGCCAGAGCCAGCAGAAAGGAAGCAGGGTTTTCCTGTGTATCTTGGTGTTAGGCTGCACCCCTGAGAGGAGCTCATCAAGGGGATTACCAGGTCTTAAGTACCAAATTTCGGGGAATCTTGGCTCAGTGACTGTGATAGGTTACGGAGTAGGCTTTGCTCTCATTTTCTCATGGTCACACATCTACTGCACAGGGTCACTTCCTCCTCTCTGGGTGGTTGTGTTTAGGTCGGTTGACCTTCAGAGCTTTGTGAAGGTAAGGGACAGCACAGCACAGCCCACCCACTGGTGGGTTCATAGCCCCCTGGGAGTGGGGGTGGGAGTTGGAGTGGGAGAAGGGGACCCAGTCACTGTACCTTTGCTCTAGTGTGAGCTCAGAGGAGCTGAGGCCAGCTCTTCCCAGAGCCCGTGAGCCTCTCTGGTGAGGTCGCCCCCCACTTCTTCCTCTCTCCAGGGTCACACTGGACAGAGGTCCAGGTTGTGCTGATGGAAAATTGAGAGGTTTCCTAAAATAAGAAGCCTTGTCACGCACCCGTCCTCTCCCTTTGGCTGAGCTGGGTGGGGCCTCTTTTGTATAAACCCATCGTTAGAGATGCGTTTCATCAGAAGCAGCTTTGGCAGAAAGGAGTGGGCATCAGTAGCCCTCTGGCAGCATCATGGAGAACAAGGGCCAGTGTGGGTCAATCCTGGGCGTCCCTCGGGATAATAGAGTGGGCGGGGAGGTGGACGGGGTTTTGTGCGCCCACTTCCTCTTGAAAGGGATGAATGAGCCTGGGGGAGGCTCGCAGGAGTCCCTCCCTTCCTGCCTTGACCCAAGGCCCTGTGATTCTGAGCTCCGAGCTTGGTATGGAGGAGCTGAATCCGGGTATTGCCGTGTGTTCTGGCCGGAGGGACCGAGAGCAAATCTTTCCTCTCCCATCTGGCAGCTGTATCAGCCCCTGCGGGGCCTCTGTGCAGGGCATGTGGACCCAGAGGGATGGTTCCTGCAAGGGTAGCCAGTGCTGGGTCAGCCTGGGGCTGATGGGAGACTGCTTTTTGTTTGCTCAGCGATAACACCGTCAGCGGCTCCCTGGACCAGGGATGATGAGCCGGGGCCAGCTTGTCTATGGAGAAAATGCCTCCAGAGTGTTGCAGTGCGGTGGCCTCTCTCTGCCCTTAAGCCTGACTCTTTCTTTTTTTAAAATAGTTTTATTGGCATGTACTTCGCACTTCATACCATTTAACAATCCAGTCATATGGAGAAGAGTTGTGCAGTCATCGTCACAATTTTAGAACATTTTCTTCTTTCTCGTAATCGCTGTTGTCAGCTCTTCATTTCCCCACAACCTCCTCCTGCGATGCCCTTAGGTAATTGTTAATTTCGGTCCTGTCTCTCTTGATTTATTGATCTGGGACTTCATATACAGAAAAACATTCAGAACAAGAAACAATAACAACAGCAACAAATCCAACCCGTCAATATGACAAACTAAAACAGAGAAAAACCTCCATAGAAAAGAAAGAGAATATTAAAAACTGGAAATAATTTAAAATGAGATCAAATGCTAAAGTGCTACATTTTAACCTAACCATATCTGCCATAATTAACTTTACAGTGCTCTCTGCCTGTTAGCAAGACTATTCACATCCCTAGATGTGAGAGGATTGATCGGAGGTTTTGTCATGTGGGGACCCTGCAAATGGATTTTAGGCTCCCACTGTCATCCATAACCTTCTGCAAGCCAGGTGTTCATAATTTAAATTCTGATGCCAGTCCCTCTGTGTTAGTCTGGGTAGACTAGAGAAACAAATTTATAAGCATGCATATGTATTTAAGGGACAGGTGAATATGCAAGAGCAGTTGAGCATTGAGAAAACATCCCAGCCCAGTCCAGATCAAGTCCATAAGTCCGATATTAGCCCATATGTCTGCTACCAATCTATAAAGTCCTCTTCAGACTCACAAAACACATGCAATGACGCCGAGTAGTCAGTGGGTAGAAAGTCTTCGGATCCAGTGTCATTGGAAATATCTCAGTGCTGGCAGGGGTCTCTGCATCAGGGTGGGTCCATGTGTGTTGTCTCCCAGGGTGTGAGCAGAGAGTCTGTCCTACCTCCAAGGAGGAAATACCAGATTTTCCAGAATTCTCAGGAGAAGGTCATATCCACACAGAAGCCTCATTGGCTATGATCCAATTGACAGACTAGACTCTACCCCTTCACGCATAATCCTCTCAAATGAACAATTATATAACCACCACACCCTCCTCTTGGTTTGGATTTTACTGTTCACAATTCTTGGATCACACACCTTGTGTGCTTTCTCCATGTGGACTTGGTTGATACCTCACATAGATGGCTGCTTGTTTTAAGACAAGCCTTTAAGACCTCAGACATGATTCTATTTGATAGCCGGGCACCATCTGGTGTCTTCAGCACACTTTGCTATAGCATGTATATCTTCAGTGATCTCTTCATGAGGGTGAGTATCAACTAGGGCCATGGCCGGACTCTGTTTCTTGCTGATTATTAGCACAGTCTGTGCACCTCTTCAGTTTTGGATTTTATTTGTTTATTTTGATTCATTCTTCTGCTGGAAGGGCTACCCCCACCCCCAGCGCCCCCTCCTACTGCACTCAGTTGATCTGACATTGGATGTCACCCAGTGTAGCAGACTCTCTCACTCTTGTATATGAGGGTGGTGCTTTTAAGGGTACTTAGTTTTCTGTTTAGAGTTCTCCTGATAGGATTTCCCAACTGTGCATGTGATGAGAAGCAGCAGCCAGGTGAGAACAGAAGGGCAGCAGCTCTCCCTCCTTTTGTGATTCTGCCGTGAGAAACAGGAGAGGGTCCCCAGCGGAGGACACGCTCACACCATGACCACAGACTGGTGTCCACTACTTGGGAGATCGGCAGGACTTGGATGAGGTCACCAACATGGGCTCCTTTGCCGATGGCTGTGGGAATCACTGAGAGGCATGGGTGGGGGCGCTCACCTTCTCAACACCCCAAGGGTGGACAGGGACTAGTAGGAGGCCTGTTGGGGGGAATTCTGCTTTCTTCCTGGTATATTTGGCTTTGGGTGGCTTGGGTGTGGTTGGGGGGGTCACTCAATGCCATCAAGTTGACTCCTGTTGGATAGAATTGAACTGGCCTGTGGGTCTCTGTCAGGAGTAGAGAGCCTGCCTTTGTCCTGTGGGCAGTTGGTGCTTTTGAACTGTCGACCTCGTAGCAGCCGTCTTGACATGTAACCATTACGCCACCAGGGCTCTTTACAGTTGGGGTTTCAGGAACACGACCATCATGTGAAATGGAAGACTAAGACAGAACAGTGGAGCCCAGAGAGGGGGTCCAATCCATCCTTGCTAACCCTGGGGATTCTTGCTCAGAGCCCTGGCGAGCAGCCCACTGCGACCATCAGTGTCCACTCTGGGGGACAGTAGAGCAGCGCCTCTTCCTCAGTGGGAGATACAAAGAGCAGGTGAGATCTGTGTGCTGGGGGACTGGAGAGCTACCAGGGAGAGGCAGGCAGCAGTGAGCGCATGGACGGCGTGGGGCTCATTGCGCAGTCTCGGGGGTCGGGGTGGGTGTGGACTTGGTCTTCTGGCTTCTGAACCGTCAGTGGGAAGCAGATGAAGAAAACAGTTGTATTGCTTCTTCCTCTTGCGCACCCCGCTCCTTGTTAGGGTACGTTTTGGATGGCGGCTTTGTGAGGGGAGCGCTGTGGCGAGCACTCCAGCTGTCTCTCGGTGGCATGTCAGTGCTGAGCTTGAGAGCATCGCCTTAAAGGCAGGCTACCCTTCTGGAAGAGACAGGGACCAGCCAGGCGCGAGTCCATGCCTTTCCACTGACCACTGACCACTCTCACCAGAGGCCCCTGCCTCTAATCCCAAACCACTCACTTAGATTCTTCCTTCGTGTTGGCATCTTTCACTGGTTAGTGCCGGGTCTGACTTGGAAGCAGCCTGGCTGCTTTGATACTGGGCCCCCTTTTCACCTGGGTCAGCCTCAGTCCAATGGCACCCATAGGACTGCAGTCTAAATGAGACACAGAATATATATATATATATATATGTATGTATGTATGTATGTATGTATGTATATCCCATTTAATAAAGTAACAAATAAATGCATTTCATAAAATTAAAATGTGTGAATGCATGTATTTAATAAAATAAAATATTCGTGGTAGGTCTTTGTTGAAATAGTATGTGAGATGCCAGGAGAAGAGGTACTTCTCTGGAAGCCAGAGGACTTGACTTTGGTCCCCAGTGGTGGTCAGGATTTACATAAATGGAAAAGAGCAAGGAGTGTGTTCTTGGCAGGAAGCAAGGTTTCAGCAAGGGCTCAGAGACACGGGAATGTGCTTCACGATGAGGAGATGGGTTTGCTAAAAATATTTACTGAGCACCTCCTCTGTGAGAGGCGCAGAGCAGTTACGGAAAAAAAGGAAAACTAACAAGTTATCTTTGTCTTCACGAATGCTCTGGAACGGGCCTCTCAGAACAGAGAAATCTTGGAGAAAGCAAGCAGGACGCCAGGAGCAGGAGCTATGGGCAGGAAGGTGTCAGCCCCCAGCACGGGCACTGGGTGACTAGACACATGAGCTCAGGGCGTCCCGGTCGCAAAGCTGCAGGTTAAGGTCACAGCAAACATTTACAAGCAGATCGGCCAGAGGAATGTGTGGGAAGAGGGAGCAGGGCTGCAGAAGTTCCCAGAATGCTGCAGCCACGTAGCCAGCACAGGTGCAAAGGAAAACAACCCAGGAGCCATCTCTGCAGCCCCGGGCTGAGACTCCTCATCTTTGTTATGTTTCTATTGTCTGTGTGACCCAGGCAGCCAAATCTCACTGGCCCCAAGAACCTTCCCAGTTGGCATATGCCTTTGGTTTTTTTAAACGTGTAGCTGGAAGCTGCTTTGGTTTCTGAAGTGGAATGACCCTTGCTGGGGCTCTGTGCCATTTGGGCAGCAAACACAGCTGAGACAGATTGTTTGGGTCCTGACATTTGCTCTCCTGACGTGCCTACTTGCCAACAACTTCTTCAAAGGAGGGGCCCTGGTGATGCTGTTTGTTGGGTTAGTTCAACTGCGAGGTGGCTTCCTGTGAGGAGGGCAGTTCAAACCCACCAGCCGCTCCGCAGGTGAAAGTTGAGGCTGTTGGTTCCTGTAAAGAGTCACAGCCACAGACAGCCCATGTGAGCCCCATGCGTCAGCAGTGACTTGATGGCCGTGGGTTTGGTTTCTGGGAATTTAATACGAGTGTTTATTGATAAAAGTTGGCTCATTCTGGGTCACAAGAGATGGTGCCTGGTAGGAAGGGAGAAAAATGTGGACCAGATCATCTAATTCTCAAAGAATCCAGGCTTACTGTTGAAGCCGTAACAGTCCCCGAGCCTACTGGCCCCAGATCCTCTTTATTTATTTTATTTTTTAAATTGTTTTATTAGGGGCTCATACAACTCTTATCATAATCCATACACACATCAGTTGTGTAAAGCGCATTTGTACATCGTTTCTCAAAACATTTTCTCTCTACTTAAACCCCTGACATTAGGTCCTCATTTTTCCCCTCCCTCCCCGCT